>NW_006921709.1:1779404-1791780 GCF_000298275.1 Orycteropus afer afer | reverse complement strand
ATGCCATCCCACAGTTCATCTGGTTTCTGGTCACTGGTGTTCAATGCATCAAATCTATTCTTTAGATGGTCTCTAAATTCAGGAGGGATATATTCCAGATCATATTTTGGCTCTCGTGGACTTGTTTTAATTGTCTTTAACTTCAAGTTGAACTTGCATATGAGCAGTTAATAGTCTGTTCCACAATCAGCTCCTGGCCTGGTTTTGGCTGGAGATATTGAGCCTTTCCATTACCTCTTGCCACAGATGTAGTCAATCTGATTCCAGTGTGTTCCATCTAGTGAAGTCCATGTGTACAGTGGCCATTTGTGTTGTTGAAAAAAGGTGTTTGCAATGAACAAGTCATTGGTCTTGCAAAATTCTGCCATGTGAGTTCCAGCATTATTTTTGTCACCAGGGCCAAATTTTCCAATTACCAGTGATTCTTCTTTGTTTCCAACTTTTGCATTCCAGTCACCAGTGATAATTCACACATCCTGATTGCAAGTTCGGTCAATTTCAGACTGCAGAAGTTGAGAAAAGTCTTCAATTTCCTCATCTTTGGCTTTGGTGGTTGGTGCATAAATTTGAATAATAGTCATATTAATGGGTCTTCCTTGTGTTGTTATTGTTGTTGTTGTTGTTGTTACATACCATTGAGTAGGACCTGACTCATAGCGACCCCTCCTTGGGTTTCCAAGGCAGTATCACTACAGAAGTAGATTGCCCCATCTTCCTTCCAAAGAGTGGTTGGTGGGTTTGAACTGCCAGCCTTCTGGGTAGCAGTCAAGTGCCTTAGGCACTATGCTACCAGAGCTCCAGTCTTCCTTGTAGGTGTATGGATATTATCCTATCACTGACAGCATCAATGACAATCTTATCAATGACAATCTTCTCATATGCATGTGAAATCTGGACAATGAATAAGGAAGAGGAAAGAAGATCCAATGCTTTTGAGCTGTGGTGTTGGTGAAGAATACTGAAAGTACCATGGACTGCCAGAAGAACAAACAAAGCTGCTGATGAAGCGCAGCAGGAAAGCTCCTTGGAAGTGAGAATGGCCAGACTTCATCGCTTGTACTTTGGTCATATTTTCAGAAGGGACAACTCCCTGGAGAAAGTAAAATGAAGGGTAAGCAAAAAAGGGGAAGTTCCTCAATGAGATGGATTAACACCATGGCTGCAACAATGACCTCAGGTATAGCAAAGATTGTGAGGCTGATGTAAGAAGGGCAGTTTTCATTCTGTTATTCATAGGGTCAGTATGAGTCGGAGCTAACTCGATGGCACCTAACAACAACAACAGACAAAAGAAATACTTCCAAAAGGCCTAGATAAATCAAGGGATGCAGCTCCACCATGGCTAATAGAGTTAATTTGGATACTCATTGGGATATTTCTCTCCTGAAGGATAAGAGTTTGGGACCATTGACCATACTGCCCCACTTCCTTTGCCTTGATACTACTATTGGAGACAAGGTGGCTGAGGTGGCTAAGCATCATTATAATCCAGCAAGAAAAGTCCACTTCCATAGATTCTAGTAATCATGCTTTCTGATTTCTGCTGAGTATAAGTGACCTGGATCAAGAGTGTCTGATTTGGGAAATCCAATTTAGATGTTCTGTAATCTGCTTAGTGTAGACCACCCCTGGTCTTCATTACTAGCCCAGGTAAGAGAAATCAAGGCCATAGCTGGAACATGAAATCATACCCTGAATTTATGGATACTTGTGTTCTGACCTAAACAATCAGAATTTTTAAATACATTTTTCCACCAAGGAAAATTATAATAACATATCAGGCCTTTCCTGACCACAGAGCTTACACTCTAGTCATCATACCCTTTACACAATTTTGGGTTATTCAATGTCTCTTAACTGAAATTAATTTTCTATCT
The DNA here is from genome assembly GCF_000298275.1 of Orycteropus afer afer. Classification (NCBI taxonomy): domain Eukaryota; kingdom Metazoa; phylum Chordata; class Mammalia; order Tubulidentata; family Orycteropodidae; genus Orycteropus; species Orycteropus afer. The sequence goes on along the minus strand of NW_006921709.1, from coordinate 1,789,903 downwards.
TACAGTCTGGGCAGAAATTAGGGCCTATATAGCTGGTAAATCTATATAAACTCTATTCTTTGACCCACAATATTCCTGATCTAGTGGGAGCTGACAGAAAATGTCCAGAACATTTTTAAAAATAAATCCTCAAAAATGCAATTTTATTCAAATATGTAATTTCTCTTTCCAAAAATGCTCAGCTTTGTGGGTTCTCTCCAACCAACAAACTGGAAAACTGGCCATTGCAGCTTTTGTGAACCTTTTGCTTAACAATAGGCCATAGCTTTAATTGTTTGTGATGCTCAGAGTTTTATAGCGAATCACATTTCATAGGCCTCAGCTGTCATTGGAATATCAGTTACCTAGCCAAGGGCCATTTACTTAGCTCAGGTGTGAAAGCCAGAGTAGCATGCATAGCCTCGGTAGTGGACTTGCTCCCACCTTGGCCATTTTAAACCTTTTCTTTAAAGGGCAGACCCACGATGTGTCTTCCAGCCATCCTACTTTAATGAAGGATGATTGTTTTTTCCTTCCAATTTTTAAACCTTTTCCCCCTTGTCCCTGCAAAAACAATTCAGTAATAAAGCCAAGTGGAAGAGCCAGAAACTCTAATGCGGATTGCATTGCCCTGAAGCCTTCTTTTAAAACTCAAACCACCTGCTCCAAATATGCATTAACTCTGTTCTTCAGCAGCTTTGAACAATTTATTTAAATCTTAATTGTAGTATTTATGAAAGAATGGGGATTGCCAGTTTCTGAATTCAGCAGGAAGCTCCAGCAATGCTATCTGAATGCTCTAATACCTGTCTGCACACACTCTTTGAAGAAGCACTGCAGTGCTACCATTATTTCCACTGGCTCATATTCCTTTAGGCTAAGTATTCCCAGGAGGTATATAATAAACCAATAGGCTACATTTTAATATGTCTGGGTTTAGGTGTAGTCATAATCATGGGAAGGGACAGAAGAGACTACGACTTCTTCCTTGTCCTCATCTCATTTGACTTCCCCAATTGTTTTTAATGCTTGATCTCTCCATTATTCTATGTTGTTGTTATTGTTGTTGTGAGTTGCTGTCAAGTCATCTCCAACTCATAGTGACCCTATGTACAGCAGAACAAAACACTGCCCAGTCCTGCTCCAGCTCCATGATCCTTGCTATACCTGAGCTCATTGTTGCAGCCACTGTGTCAATCCAACTTGTTGAAGGTCTTTGCCTTTTTCATTGACGCTGCACTTTACCAAGCATGATATCCTTCTCCAGAGAATGATCCCTTCTGGCAACATGATCAAAGTAGTTGAGATGAAATCTGGCCATTCTCGCTTCCAAGGAGCATTATGGCTGCACTTTTTCCAAGACAGATTTGTGATAATCAACATATTGACTGCATGCTCAGTCAATTTCAGGCTGCAGATTTTGGTAAGAATCTTCAATTTCCTCAGCTTTGGTTTTGGTAGTTGGTGCATAAATTTGAATAATAGTAGTACTAACTGGTCTTCCTTATAGGCATATGGACATTATCCTATCACTTACAGTATTGTACTTCAGGATACATCTTGATACATTCTTTGTGATGATGAATGCCACGCCATTCCTCTTCAATTTGTCATTCCCAGAATAGTAGATCATATGATTGTCTGATTAAAAATGGCCAAAACCAGTCCATTTCAGCTTACTAATGGCTAGAATATTGATCTTTATGCATTCCACTTCATTTTTGAAAACTTCCAATTTTCCCAGATTCATACTTTGTACATTCCATGTTCCAATTATTAATGGATGTTTGCAGCTGAAACTTCTCATCTTGAGTCATGCCACATCAGCAAATGGAGGTCCCAAAAGCTTTAGTCTACCCACATCATTAAGGTTGGTTCTAATCTGTCTTACTAATTTCTAACATGGAAAACAAAATCTCTCTCTTAGCTATAGTCTAATGAATTACAAAATTTCCAAGATGAGATCATCAAAATAGAATTGACTTGGTCAGCATAGTGTCAAGAAAATAGGAGAATCAAAGGCTGACAGTATTTTATCCAAGGGACAGGATGTCTTTACCCAGCAGTGTGAGTTTGTCTGCTTCACAGGGAGAAAAGAACTGCCTGATAAGGTTTCCAAGGCTGTAAATCTTTACAGGGGCAGATTGACTCATCTTTCTCTTGCAGAGTGGCTGGTAGATTTGAACCAACAATCAATGAATCCTCAAGACCCTGGAAAATCCCATTGTTGTCTACAGAGTTTTCATCAGATTTTCACAATTGCCAGTGTCATTTCCTTTCTTTTGTAGTAAAGATATCAGACCTGGGAACACTTGGGGAACAGATCATACTAGTCAGATTCACAAGACTGACAGCTAAATAAAAATGCCTCTTACTATTTGACCTGAGAAATATAAATACTGCATAAATCATAATATTTCTGCCAGATAATCAATGAATCTTTTTATCAATAGAAAGAATACCTTTAAGAAAGGCAATCAATTTCATAAGGTTGCTCAACTCTAGATCAAGAAAAATCTCAATTATGCTCATTAATTTGTTCCTTATTCTATTGATTTTTTTCCTTATTCTATTACCCCACCTAGGAATAGAAGCTCACAAAGTTGCTCATACATTTAGTCACTTTATAACTATGAACAAATGAAAACCTGACCTTTCTTCCTTCCATTTCTTATGCTCATCCCCTCTGCTTCCCCCAGATAATTAATGTTATTCAATCCTTTAATTAGAAAAATCTCCTGGACACATGTTCATGCACTGTGTTAAATATTTGGAGGGATACAAAGAGAACTTATGAGATTACAGTCTAATTGGGAAAGCAAAATATACCTAGAATTTGGGAAGGGAAGGATGAGAAGTGGCTGCTTAACAGGTATGGTTTTTTCTTTTGAAGTGATAAAAATGATCTGGAATTAGATAGTGGTGATGGTTGCACACCATTATGAATGTACTAGAAGCCACTGAGTTGTATTTTAAAGAGGTGAAAATGGTGAACTTTATGTTATATGAATTTTGTTCATGATACAAAATAGCAGCTAAAAAATTCCAAATATATGGTAGAAAAAGAAAAATGAAAGGGAACAGTTAATGCTTATTGTGAGCTACAGTCATCAGACAAGACATTATAAACAAGTTACCCTCTAGTTCATTCCAACTCATAGCTAATTCATGTGTGTCAGAGTAGAACAATGTCCATTGGGTTTTCAATGTCTGAGCTTTCAGAAGTAGATTAGTAACTTCTCTTCCAAGGTGTCTCTGGGTGTACTTGAATTCCCAACTTTTAGAGCACATTAACCATTTTCACCTCAAGAGCTTTCGGTGTTGCTCTTGTTAGTTTCTGTAAGTAGATTCCAAATCATAGTGACCCTATGTACAACAGAATGAAAGACTGCCTGGTCCTGCACCATCCTCAGAATTGTTGTCATGCTTCAACCCATTGTTGCGGCCTCTGTGTCAGTCCATCTCATTGAAAGTTTTCATGTTTTTACTGCCCCTTTACATAGCATACCTTTCTCTAGGTCCCTTTTGATAACATGAGCAAGCTACAAAAGATGAAGTCTGGCCATTCTCACTTCTGAGGAGCATGCCAGCTGTATTGCTTCCAAGATAGATTTGTTTGTTCTTCTGGCAGTCCATGGTATAATCAACATTCTTCACCAATACCATAATTCAAATGCATCAATTATTCTGTGTTATTCCTTATTCACTGTCCTGCAAAATACCGTGGATTGGTCAGGCACACCTTAGTCTTCAAAGTGACATCTTTGCTGTTAAACATTATAAAGATGTGTTCTGCCACAGATTTTCTCAGTGCCGTATGACATCTGATTTCTTGCCTGATGCTTCCATTGATGTTGACTGTGGATCAAGTAATATGAAATTGTTGACAATTTCAATTTGTTCTACATTTATTGTGATGTTGCTTATCAGTCCAGTTGTGAGGACTTTTGTTTTCTTTATGTTGAGATATAATCCATACTTAAGATTTTAGTCTTTGATTTTCATCAGTAGGTGCTTCAAGTCTTCTTCACTTTCAGCAACAAGGTTTTGTCATCTGCATATCTCAGGTTGTTAGTGAATCTTCCTCCAATACTGATGCTGCATTCTTCTTCACATAGTGCAGCTTCTCTGGGTGTAGAGGAGTGTGAATTCATCTAGATCTTGAAGGTTTTAAATTCAAATACCTACAAGATATGGCAGTTAATGTAAACAAGTAAATCAGTAAAGCTCTCCAGTGAAAAATTCAAACACAATTTGTTTTCAAGTTAAACACATAGTTTTTACACAATATTTCACAAAAATGAAGGAATGTGTTCTTTCATTTCTCTTGAAATAAAATGCCACTCTCTGTATAACTTCAATTTTCTGTTAATAAAGATGTGGAGCCAAGAAGAACAAGTGCAAGTGCAAAGAGAACTGACAATTGAAATGTGTATTTAATGCCAAGGAGACAATCATGAGTCAGAGAAACTGTGGCCAGTTGGAGAGAGAATGTCATTCTAAAGTAGATGGGCCACCAATATCTGGACCCACTGAACATTCCAGATTTTAAAGATAAGCTAAAAATCTGAATAGTTATATAAAAATGTCCTAAGTTTTAAAAGTTGGCTTAAAATAAAATTTGAAACAACCAGCAACCTCTGTATTTGTTTAGTAAGTTGGATTGAGAGCGGGAAGAGAATAAAGGAGTACTTCAAGAGGAATCTCAAATGAGCAAAGCTGCAAAAGAAGTTGCATGAACTCTACTTAACCAGATGAGGAGTGGTCAAGGTTGGCTGAAATGGAGGGTTTGAGGTGTGAATGGAGGTGTTGAAGTGAGATTGGGTCAGCCCTCTAATTTGAGTTCCTACATACAATTGGATGAAATGCTGCCCAGTCCTGTGTGTTCCTATGTTCATTTGTGGATTGAACCATTGTGATCCATAGAATTTTCATTGGCTCATTTCCAGGCCTTTCATCTTAGTTCATCTTAGTCTGGAAGCTCTGCTGAAACCTATTCAGCATAATAGCAACACACAAGTCCCCAGTGACAGGCAACATATGAGGTCCATTGGTCTCCCACATGGAAAGTGAGAATTCTGTCACAGAACCACCACTTGGATTGAGTTCCAAAAGAAAAACAAACTTGAGTCAATTCCAACTCATAGTAACTCTATAGGACAGAGTAGAACTATCTCATCTTTCTCCAGTAGAGTGGCTGGTAGATTTGAACCTCTGATGTTTCAGTTAGAAGTCAAGCACTGCACCACCAGGGCTCCTTGGGATTGGATTCTCAAAACCAAACCAAACTCACTGCCATTGAGTCAATTCCAACTCATAGCGACTCCCATAAGGTTTCCAAGGCTGCAAATCTTTACAGAAGAAGACTGCCTTATCTTTCTTCTGCAGAGCAATTGGTGGGTTTGAACCACTGACCTTTTGGTTAACAGCCTTAACACATCAGCATCAGGGCTGCTTGAGATTGGATTAGGAAGAATCAAACAGATGAAAATGATAAACAGGCTGTGGAGCTTGGATTTTATTCAGCTGAGTTCATTGTCACTTGTGCAGGTGTTACACCAACAAGCTTATGTGGTTTCCTTCACTCAGTAGTGCTGATTCTGAGTTTCTTCCAGATACGAAGAGACTTATGTTTGGAGGGAAACAACCTGGGGGAAAACTTTCCCTACAACAATAAGAATTTGTGAAGATCAATCAGAATGACCCTTGTATCGTTTCAGAACACTGATGAAAAGCAGGAGAAAGCTGCCATCTGGTCAGGCCTGTCTAAGGACAAAGAATCAGCCTAAAATACTTGACCATTTTTCACAACATTTGTCTTTGGCTGATCTCCTATTCTTGCTTTTCTCCAGCTTTGGTCTGCTTCCTTTCATCCTTCTTCAGGGAAGTGGGTCAGATCCTTACCCCTTGTGCCTCCTAAAGTCTGTCTGCAGGCTGTGGTCCAATATAGATAAGCCTACACAACAGCTCATCCTGCTGCTCAGCAATCCCTAGTTCTGGCCCACATGTCACCTGGTTGCAGAATGACCTCTTTTTGTACTTCCGACCTACAAAATTCCACAGGAAAGGGAAGACAAGTCATTAGAACTGCCAATAGAATGGAAATTAAAGATCTTCTCATTTGAGAATTTGAAAGTTTAGCAACTCAAGACTAGATCATAGATTTTTTAAAATTAGAGATGAAAATTATTTACTGCAGTATGATTTTAGCAGTCACTTTCCCTCTACCAAAAGAAATAAGTCAGGATTTTTCTTTCAAAGTCAACTAAAAAAGACCAGTCAGCGTACCCCACATAGCCTTTCAGATTTTCCTGGGGTAGAGAAAGAGAAGAAATTCCTCAAAACAGCTATGAAAACAAAATGGCATTTCACAATATGGCCTAGCCATTCATGGGTGGGAATGAATGAAGTGCTGCCTATAACATTATTTTAAATGCATTGGAGAAACGGGCTAAGAAAGAGGTGGCTAAATGTTTGATATTGGAATTGTGATTATCCCAGTAATGCAGGGCGATCTCAAATTGAATGGTGTCTCTTGTGGGATGCTGTGACATTTCAGTACTCTTCAAGTGCCAGAGTGACAGCCTGCAGCCTGCCACTTCAGTGAACAGCATGCTTTCTGCATAAAGGCCATTCTTGCTGCCTTGTGGATGTTGGTCTGAAAAGGTGCCAGACTTCTTTGAGGCCCCAGCCCTCCCTGGGCCTCCAGGGAGCAAACCGACAGAGAGCAAGTCACACCCACGCCTGCAAGCCAAGCTGCATGAACCCCATGATCTTTGTATTCACCAGAATATACTAAAACCTACTCCCTGATAAGCAGCTGCTCTCTCTTTTTCACTGAGGCCAGAGTAAATTATACACTTTCATTCATTTAGGACAGTGATTCTCTTTTTTTTTTTTTTTCTTTTTTTGTTATAACAGCTTTGTTGAGATATAATAGGAACTCTTGTGATTCGATGGTTAAGTGCTTGGCTGAGAACCAAAAAATTGTCAGTTTGAACCTACCCAGCCACTCCACGGGAGAAAGACCTGGTGATCTTCTCCCATAAAGATTGTTGTTATGTTGTTATTTGCCATCGAGTCGGCCCCGACTCATAGCGACCCCTCCTTGGGTTTCCGAGGCAGTTATCACTACGAAGTAGGAATGCCCAACCTTCCCTCCGAGGAGTGGCTGGTGGGTTTGAACCGCCAGCCTCCTGGTTAGCAGTCAAGTGCCTTAGGCACTATGCTACCAGAGCTCCTAAAAGATTACACCCTGGAAAACCCTGTGGGACAGTTCTACTCTACTACATGAGATCACTGTGAGGTCAAAATCAACTTGACAACACCTAACAACAGTATTGAGATATCACTTATACCATACAATTCACCCATTAAAAGTGTACAAGTCTATGGTTTTGAGTGCATTCACAGAGCTGTGCAATCATCATCAAAGCAAGTTTTACAACTTCAGTTTTCATCACCTCAAAAAGAAACCCCTTATACATGTGCACTCAATCCTTATTTCCCCTCACCCTCCTTCAATCCTGAAACCAAAAACAAAACTCACTACCATCAATTATGACTCATAGTGACCCCCACTGGGTCTCTGAGGCAGTCAATCTTTGCAGAAGTAAATTGCCTCACCTTCCCTCTGCCAAGCAGCTGATGGATTTAAACCCCCAATCTTCTAGTTAGCATCAAAAGTTTTAGGCACTATGCCACCAGAACTCCTTCCTCCAGTCCTATGCAACCACTAATCTACTTTCTGTCTATATAAACAAACAAACAAAGGAAAAAACCACTGCCATCGAGTCAATTCAACTCATAGCAACCCATCCTTGGGTTTCCAAGATGGTACCTCTGTGGAAGTAGATTACCCAGTCTTTCTTCTGAGGAATGGCTGGTGGGTTTGAACCGCCATCCTTCTGATTAGCAGTCAAATACCTTAGGGACTATGCCACCAGTGATCCTTTCTGTCTATATAGATTTGCCTATTCAAGATATTTTATATAAATAGAATCATACAATATATGTTCTTTTGTGACTGGCTTATTTCACTTAGCATAATGTTTTCAAAGTTCATTCATGTTGTAGCATGTATCAGTACTTCATTTCTTGTTATTGCTGAATAGCATTCCATTGTGTGGATATACCATATTATGTTTATTCATTTATCAGCTGATGGGCATTTGGGTTATTTCTTTCTACCTTTTGTCTATTGTGACTAATACTACTATAATCATTCATGTACAAGTTTTGTGTGGATGTATGTTTTCACTTCTCTTGAGTATGTACCTAGGAGTGAAATTGCTGGTTGATGTAGTAAATCTATGTTTAACTATTTGAGGAACTCCCAGACTGTTTTCCTAAGAGGCTGTACCATTTTATATTCCCTCCAGCAGTGTATGAGGACAGTAATTCTCAAAATTATATATATATATATATAAGAAACCTCCCTAGGAGCTTGTTAAATACTTACATTTCAAAGCTCCATCCATTCTTGTAATGCCAGTTCAGTGAGTCTTGGGTAGGAGTTGCTGGGTGGTACAAGCAGTTAAGGCATTTGGTTGCTAACTGAATGGTTGGAGGTTCTTGTCTATGTGGAAGGGCTTTGAAAGAAAGACCTGGCAATCTACTTTCAAAAGTCAGCCATTGAAAACCCTTTGGAGCACAGTCCTACTCTGTCATGTATAAGGGTCACTGTGAGTCAGAATCAACTCAGTGTCAATTTTATGTCTGGAGTGGAGTTTAGAAGCTGTTAGGCACTTCAGGTGATTGTAATGCAGGTGGGCCTCCATTGTATGAAGTTGATTGTAGGATCACATCCCTTGGGCATCACAGTGAAATATGATTTGCAACATCTCTCTCTGCTACCCACTCAGCCATATACATACTATGAAGAGGATAAAGAGTTGTCTTTGTACTTTTTCCCCTCTTTCTTCAGCATAGCTAACACATTTTTTCATAAGAAATTTTTCCCAAGTTTCTATATTCATCCCTATAATTGAATGAAACTGAAGCAAAAAGTTAAATAGAGATTAGTGTTCAGCAGTGCCTGTGATGGCTTTTGCAAAGGGCAAGAGTGATCCTTCCAGGATCAGGCTTGAATAGACCTAAAACAGAGATGTGCTGAATGGTAACTTCAGGCGTATCCAACTCAGGAACTGTGCTGTATACACCAGAAAGATGTTAGAAAAGTTCTAATGAGGGGAAAATGAGAAAGGATTGTTGGAGTTTCTATGGTTAATTGAAAGTGCCCACTAATTCAATGGAGAAGTCATATCTGTACATTGAAATTATTTATATGATTAATGTGAGGGACAGGTGTCTGAGGCTGGAAGCTGAATAAGTAAATCTATTTATGAGAGGATCTTTGTCAGACTTCACAATTGGTTTGCTGTGTGACCTTGGGCTACTTATATGATCTTGTTCAACCATACTTTCCTAGCAAGTAAATGGGAAGTGATCTTTAAAATTTTATAAGACTCTGGCTCTTAACAGTCATTGACTGACTGCCGGCTTCTGCCTGATGTTGGTGTGTGCAGACGGCAGTTTAACCTGGCAGGCTAGGCGAAATAGTTAGATATACTATGCAGACCCTTTACAACAAAGACCTTTAAACATATGAATGACAGTTCTGGAAACCAGAGCTTCACAGGAAAAGATAAAGAAGTAGATAAAATATCTATTATAGGAAAAGACTGAAGGAAAACGGTGAACAAGGGGGCATGCAGAACAGTGAATCACCAGTGGATCTGGGACAGTGCATCCATGTTGAATCATTGCAAACAGTTTTCTCACCAGAGCAGAAACTATATAAGCAGCTCTGCTCCTACAGTACTACATTGGACCCCACATTGGTGATTGGTGACCAGAGAGGTGTGATCCTCTCTGTACCCCACACATCCTGGTGACCAAAGGCATGCCCTTCCACAACTACCTGGCAGCCAAACCCCCACATATACTGCCAGTGCTGTTACACTTTTTCTCCCTTCTTTCTTTATTTCTATCTTCCTACTTCTCCCTTTCCTTCTTTTTTTTCCCCCTCCTTCCTCCCCCCACTTTTTTGGGGGGACTCCACAGAGCAGATGCCCTACTCCTAAAACCTCTTCAGTCAGCAGCCCCTGCCCCCACATCTCCTCAGTCGGTGTTGTGCACTCTCGCAGAGAGAACACCGCATTGCTGCTACAGCTGTGTTTAGTGGCTGGTGCTTACAGCAGTATTGAGTTAGTTTTTTTAATTTTCTTTTTCCTTTTTTTCTTTCTTCTAAGTTCTTTCCTCTCTACCTCTACCCTTTCTTTTTTCTTTTCTTTCTTTCTCCTTCTCCTTCCTGCTGTTTTGGATGCTGCAGAGGGGCACCCTGCCCCCACTGCCTCCACAGTTGAGTGACTGCCCTGCCCCTCGACAGTTGGTGGTGTGTGCTACTGTGGAACGAATGTTGCATGTTGCATTTCCACTACAGCTATATTTGGAGGCCTTTTTTTTTTTTTCCCCATAGTTCTTTTCCTCTTCTTCCCCCATCCCACATTTTTCTTTTT
>NW_006921709.1:1747850-1779304 GCF_000298275.1 Orycteropus afer afer | reverse complement strand
TTTTTTTTTTTTTTTTTTAATACTGGAGACCAGGCTCCCTGCTTCCCTGCTGCCACCACTTCCATAGTCAGCAATGCCTGCTTCTGCTGCCTCTGCAGGTGGTAGTGTGCGATCCCACAGAGCAAGCACCCCACCCAGCGCCCCCTCTGCAGTCAGAAGCACCCATCCCTCCGCTCCATGCTCAGTGGTGCAGGCTCCCACGGAGCAAATATCTCATTCCCATTACATCCCCACTACAGCCATGTTGGGTGGCTAGTTGTTGTGCCAGTATTGTACCCCTTTTTTATTTTTTTTCTTTCTTCTTTCCTCATTTCTTCTTAGTTCTTCCCTCTTCACACTCTTGTTTTTCTCCTTTTCTTTTCTTTTTTTGTTCCTCTTCCTCTTTCATTCTTTTCCCCCACAATCATTTGGGAGCCAATGACCCTACACAGACATAACTGCCACACTTGCCGCCCTTCCCACTGGGCGAGTGCCACCACCCACTCCAGCACCACTGGATCAATGACAAATGGCAACCAACACACATGCAGCCTGCCCTCAGATGCTCTATGACCAACAGTTAGAGGCCTGAACCCATACTCCCAACCACTACCAAATGCAGTCAGAGACAGATGCTAAATGACCCAGTGCGGCCAAATGAGCAAGCAGAGTAGTAGGCCCACCCCATCACCTGAATATGTTAAAACAACACAAAACAAGAAATCATGGTGCAGCAAACCAACAGACAATCAACAAATTAATATAATAATGCCACAACATCTTGGAGACAATGCACAACTTCAAATCACAGACACACACACACTGAAAATAAATAATAATAATAATAATAAAAAAACAGAACAAGATGGCTCAAATAAGTCATCAAAATACAGAGCAAGAAAATCTTCCAGAGAAAGAAATGCTATTGGAACTACCTGATAAGCAATTCAGAGGAATGCTGCTTAGTTCCCTTTAGCAGATTAAGAAAGAGATAAAGGAAAGTTCTGAGAGCATATTGGGAAAAATGAACAACAGTCACCTACAAAGGAAACCAATATGACTAAGGGCTGATTTCTCTACAGAAACCATACAATGAAGAAGGAAGAAGGCTATATATATATATATATATATACATATATATATATATATATACATATACATATACATATGGCAATGATATATATAAAATGCTGAAAGAGGAAAAATAACAATGAAGAATTATATATCCAACAAAATTCAATTAAATAGAATGGTGAAGTTAGGACATTTCCAGATAAACATAAATTAAGGGAATTTGTAAAAGCCAAACCAACCTTACAAGAAATGCTAAAGGGAGTCCCTCAGACAGAGAGCCAACAATGACAGGCAGCATCACCTGGAAATCAAAGCAGATATACCAAAAACCCACTGCCTTTGAGTTGATTTTGACACATAGTGACCCCGTAGGACAGAGTAAATCTGTCCCCTAGGTTTGCCAAGGCTATAAATCTTTACAGAAGCAGACTTCCTCATCTTTCTCTTGCAGAGCAACTGGTGGGTTCAAACATGAGACCTTTCCATTAGCAGCCAAATACTTAAACCGTTGCAAAACCAGAGCTCCTCACATTAGCTGTTAGAGAGGTGCAAATCAAAACAACAGTGAGATATCATTCTCACATGAGCATTAGTAGCAAAGCTCAAAAAAAAAAAAACAAAATAGAAAACAATTGCTGGCAAGGGTGTGGAGAGATTGGGACTCTTCATATACTGCTGGTGGGACTGTAAAATGGGTCAATTACTGTGGAAAACAGTATGGTGCTTCCTTAAAAAGTTGGAAATAGAAATACCATATCATCCAGCAATCCCACTACTAGTTATATATCCTACAGAAATAAGAACTGTGGCCCAAACAGATACATGCCACACATGTTCATAGCAGCATTATTCACAACAGCAAAAAGATGGAAACAACATAAGTGCCTATCAACAGATGAATGGATAAACAAACTATGGTATATTCACACAATGGAATACTATGTAACATTAAAGAATAATGATGAATCTGAGAAACACTTCATAACATAGATGATCCTGGTGGACATTATGCTGAGTGAAATTGGTCAATGACAAAAGGGCACATATTGTAGAAGACCGCTATCATAAAAAATCAATAGAAGGTTTACTCACACAAATAATCATTCTTTGAAAATTATCAGGATTGGGAGGGAAAGTAAAGGTAAATAACTAACTAGTGGGTAGACACATATTAACTTGGGTGAAAGGAAAGGTAATACTCAATAAGGAGAAGGTCAACACAAAATGATCAAGGGAAAGGAAGACACTGGGAGGAGCACAAGAGTTAAAGGCAGCAAAGGTAAATAGTGTTACATACACAATGCTTCAATAAGAGTAATAACAATAATCTATGAGTGGATACATAGAAAGACACACAAGTGGAACAGGTGGGGGAAGGCAAAGGGGACTACACCCATGGATATATATAGGTTGATAGAGGATATTTGTACATATGTATTATGTGAGGGAGCTCTGGTGGTGTAGTGCCTAAGGCTGGTGCTAACCAGAAGGCTGGTGGTTCAAACCCACCAGCCACTCCTTGGAAGGAAGGTTGGGCAGTCTACTTCCATAGTGATACTGCCTCAGAAACCCAAGGAGGGGTCGCTATAGGTCAGGTCTGACTCGACAGCACATAACAACAACAACAACAACAACCTTATGTGTGTGGCAAATATATTCATGAACATAATAGAGCATACCAGGCACTAAGTTATGCAGTCTTCTTAGCTTTAACCAAACACTTTTAGGAAATGAGGCTCTAGGCCCAGAGGCTCAGGACTAGTCTCAGGGTCCCTCAAGGTAAATTGGCATAACATAGTCCACAAGGACAATGTTCTATATCCTACTCTGGTGAGTAGTGATTAGAGTCTGAAAAGCTTATGAGCAGCCATCTAAGGTGCAACTATTTATCTTCCTCATCTGGAGTAAAGAAGCATGACTAAAATCAAAGATGCATGGAAACAATGTGTCTAAAGGACTAATGGCTCATGAAAACTCCAGCCTCTACAACCCTGAGACTAGGAAGAACTAGATGATACCTGACTACCACTGCCAACCTCTCTGAAAGGGATAACAGTAGTAGGTCCTGGATGGAGAGGGAGAAAAATGTGGAACAAAATTAAAAATAATAAACACCAATTTTACTGTTCTGATAGAGACTAATCGAGCCCTGAGATTATGGCCCTTTAGATACCCTTCAAACCTGGAATGAAACTAACGCCTCTGACTCAACTTAAATCCAAACAATAGACAGATCTATAAAATGAACAATAATATGAAGGAGGTACACATTCTTTAGAATAACTAATCACAGGATATCAAAAGGCCAGCACTTTCCCAGGGATATATCTCAGAAGGCAGGAAGGGTTAGAAAAGAAAGACAAGTGGAAACAGCAACTACTGAGAGGAAATGGGAAAAATGCTGGTACATTGTGGGGATTGAAATCAATATCATGAATCAAAATGTGTATGAATTGTTGAATGGAAAACTAATTTGCACTATAAATTTTCACCCAAATCATGATAAAAAGTTAAAGAAAAAAGTTTACTTAGCAAATGATTTGAGGGAACCGAAAGAAAAAATAATCAATTAACCTTATTTTATTCCTTTTAAAATAAAATTATTTTACTGCAAATACTGAACCCACCAATGTAAATAACCTGTTTCAAGGAAAAGATACATCATCTTATTGTAAAATTTTAAAATGCTATTTTCATTACCATTAAATCCGTTTTTAGTTTTTAAAAAAAGATTTCTGAGAACAAGTTGAAAGAAAAAAAACTCACTGCCATCAAGTCGCGTCCAAGTCATAGCGACCCCTCCTTAAGTTTCCAAGGCAGTATCACTACAGAAATAGATTGCCCAACCTTCCTTCTGAGGAGTGGCTGGTGGGTTTGAACCGCCAGACTTCTGGTTAGTAGTCAAATGCCTTACATACATAGCTGAGGTTAAAATATGGAGATGGTAGGAGGTACTAGGAGTTCTGGTTGCATAGTGCCTAAGGCACTTGACTGCTAACCAGAAGGCTGGTAGTTCAAACCCACCAGCCACTCCTTGGAAGGAAGGTTGGACAATCTACTTCCATAGTGATACCTCCTTGGAAACCCAAGGAGGGGTCGCTATGAGTTGAGTCCGACTCGATGGCACGTAACAACAACAACAGGAGGTACTAGCTATAAAATCCAGCAATGGGTTAGTGAAAGAATAAATGCTATAATTCTTGGGGTGAGGTTATGATTTAGGTAAGGAGCTTTAAACACACTGGCCATGCAATAGTTAAGTGTTCGCTGCTAACCGAAAGGTCTGCAGGTTGTACTCACCCAACAGCCCTGCTGGAGTAAGAGCTGGTGATCTCCCTCCATAAAGTTTATAGCCAAGAAAATCACATGGGGCAGTTCTACTCTGTCACATACAGTCACTATGAATCAAACATCAACTTGATGGCACCTAACAACAACAACAGATACACACAGGTATGGGGTTTGCTG
The DNA here is from genome assembly GCF_000298275.1 of Orycteropus afer afer. Lineage (NCBI taxonomy): Eukaryota > Metazoa > Chordata > Mammalia > Tubulidentata > Orycteropodidae > Orycteropus > Orycteropus afer. The sequence goes on along the minus strand of NW_006921709.1, from coordinate 1,774,783 downwards.
TTGTTGTTGTTGTTGTTGTTGTTGTTAGATGCCATCAAGTTGGCTCTGACTCATAGTGACCCTATGTACAACAAAATGAAATACTGCCTGATCCTTCACTAGCCTCAATCCTTGCTATACCTGAGCTCATTGTTGTAGCCACTGTGTCAATCCATCTCGTTGAGGGCCTTCTTTTTCACTGACCCTCCACTTTACCAAGCATGATATCCTTCTCCAGGGAATGGTGCCTTCTGACAACATGACCAAAGTGGTGTTGTTATTAGGTGCCATCAAGTTAGCTCTGACTCATAGCGACCTTATGTACAACAGAATGAAACACTACCCTGGCTTGTGCCAGCCTTACAATCCTCGCTATACCTGAGCCCATTGTTGCAGCCACTGTGTCAACCCATCTCTTAGAGAGCCTTCCTCTTTTTCATTGACTCTCCACTTTACCAAGCATGATATCCATCTCCAGGGAATGATCGCTTCTGATAGCATGACCAAAGTAGATAAGACAAAGTCTGGCCATTCTTGCTTCCAAGGAACATTCTGGTTGCACTTCATCCAGGACAGATTTGTTAGTTTTTTGGCAGTCCATGGTACTTTCAGTTTTCTTCACCAACACCACAACGGAAAAGAATCAACTCTTCTTCAGTCTTCATTATTTATTGTCCAGCTATCACATGCATATGAGGCAATTGAAAATGTCCTGGCTTGGGTTAGGCGCACTTGAGTCTTCAAGGAGACAACTTTGCTCTTCAGCACTTTAAAGAAGTCATTTGCAGCAGCAGATTTGTCCAATGCAATATGTCATCTGATGTCTTTACTATTGCCTCCGTTGGTGTTGATTGTGGAACCAAGTGATATGAAATCTTTGACAACTTCATTCCTTTCTCTATTTATCATGATACTTACTGGTCAAGTGGTGAGGGTTTTTTTTTTTTTTTAATTATGCTTTGGGTGCAAATTTACAGAGCAAAATTTGTTTTACATTCAACAGTTGGGATACATTTGATTTCACACCCCAATTACCATCCAGAACACTAACTCACTCTCCCCCCCTCCCTTCCCTGTGACACCCCACCTGCTCCTTGTCCTTCTGTCTAGATTTCCCTTCATGTGAATGCCACCCTCTGGTGCCATATGGCCAATCCAAGGAGTGTCTCTCCATAGAGTAGGTGGGTACATCGCCCTGACTTGGGTGTTCTGCATATAAGTCTTCCTATTGATGGGCTGAGAGCCAGTCCTTGAGAGTGAGTCTTATCCCAGGCTTGATGTGTATCCCAGGAACATAGTCTTGGGGGTCCCACAAGACTCCATCCAATCAGTAATTCTGATCATTATTGTGTTTTTGAGTTTTGTTCCCTATTTTTCCTCCCACTCTATCCAGGATCTCCAATTTTGATCCCTTCCCGAGTGGTTGGCATTGGTAGCCAAGCACGATCAAGTTATCCTGGTCTCGAGGTCCATCATGTCCTAGGGGTGATTGTTTCCAAATGCCTTTGATTTTCTTCATTCTTCTTCACTTTGGATGAGAGGAGACCATTGGCTGCTTGAAAGCTTTTAAGACCCCAGTTGCTACTCACCAAAGTAGATTGTGAAACAAGATTTTATTTACTATGTTGTGCCAATGGAGCCTGGTGTCCCCAAGTACTATGGTCCTGAGTTGGCAGACCTGGTGGTTCTCTCTCCCATGGTGTTTTATTGTCTCTGAGGAATTATTCCAACTCTGTCTTCTATAATGATTGTGGTTATTTTGTATCACAAGTATCTATGCAAGATTATCTTTAGCTATATCTGTCATTGGTCTAGGATACATTCCTGTTCACCAACCCCCATCTGATCTTCTCAGTTGTTTATGCATTTATCTGTAGCCTGGTGTTTGGTGTTAGTGGTAATGCAGTATTGTGCATATACTGATATTTGCCTCTGTTGTCTATATCTTGTGTGCACATTTCGGTGTCCTTCCTTTCCCCAATGTTATCATGCTGGTCAAAGACTCTTTCCATACCATCCATCCCTTCTCTTACCCAAATTACCATGTGGCCCCCAACTAGTCTAAAAATTTCCCTCCCATCCGTGATAACCTACAAAGTGAGTTCCCTTCCCTAAGCAAACACTTCCTTGACTTTTTACAATAATGGGCTCATACAATATTTGTCCTTCTGTGATTGACTTATTTTATTCAGCATAATGTCCTCCAGATTCATTCACATTGTGAGATGATTCATGGTGGTGAGGATTTTTGTTTTATTTATGTTGAGTGCAATCCATACTGCAGACTATAGTCTTTAATATCAGTAAATGCTTAAAGTCGTCTCACTTTCAGCAAACAAAGTTGTGTCACTTGCATATCACAAATTGTTAATCAGTCTTCCTTCAATCCTGATGCCACATTCTTCTTCATATAATCCAGCTTCTTGGATTATTTGTTCAGCATATAGGTTGAATAAGCATAGTGAAAGGATACAACCCCAATGCACTCCCTTCCTAATTTTAAACCACGTAGTATCCCCTTGTTCTGCTCAAACCACAGCCTCCTGGTCTATGTACAGGTTCCTCATGAGGACAATTAAGTGTTCTGGAATTCTCATTCTTCTCCATGTTATCCATAATTTGTTATGATCCACACAATTGAATGCTTTGACATAGTCAGTAAAACACAAGTAAACATCTTTCTGATATTCTTTGCTTTCAGCCAAGATCCATCTGACATCAGCAATGATATCCCTCATTCCACATCCTCTTCTGAATCCAGCTTCCCTTTCTGGAAGTTCTCTGTAAATATATGGCTGCAACCATTTTTGAATCATTTTCAGTAAGATGATTTACTTGCATGTGATATCAATTATATTGTTCTATTTCCACATTCTGTGGAATCACCTTTCTTTGGAATGAGTATAAATATGGATCTCTTCCAGTCAATTGGCCAGGTTTATGTCCTCCAAATTTCTTGGCGTAGAAGAGTGAGTGCCTCCATCATCTATTTGTTGAAACATCTCAATTCCTGGAGCTTGTTCTTAACCAATTCCTTCAGTGCAGCTTCGACTTCGTCCTTCAGTACTGTTGATTCTTGATCATATGCCACCTCCTGAAATGGATGAATATTGATCAATTCTTTTTGGTACAGTGACTCTGTGTATTCCTTCCATCTTCTTTTGTTGTTTCCTGCATCATTCGATATTTTGCCCATAGAATCTTTTAATATTGCAACTCAAGGCTTAAATCTTTTTCTTCAGTTCTTTTGGCTTGAGAAATGCCAAGCATGAGCTTCCCTTTTGGTTTTCTAACTCCAGGTCTTTGCACATTTCCTTATAATAATTGACTTTGTCTTCTCAAGCTGCTCTTTGAAATCTGTTCAGCTCTTTTATCTTGTCATTTCTTCCATTTGCTTCAGCTGCTCTCCATTCAAGGGCAAGTTTCAGAGTCTCTTCTGACATCCATTGAGGTCTTCCTTTCTTGTCTTTTTAATGACCTCTTGCTTTCTTCATGGATGATGTTCTTGATGTCATCCCACAATTCTTCTGGTTTTCAGTCATTGGTGTTCAATGCATCAAATCTATTATTTAGATGGTCTCTAAATTCAGGAGGGATACATTCAAGGTCATATTTTTGGCTTTAGTGGACTTGTTTAAATTGTTTAGCTTCAACCTGAACTTGCATATGAGCAGTTGATGGTCTGTTCCACAGTCAGCTCCTGGCCCTGTTTGGGTGAAGATATTGATCTTCTCTATCAACTCTTGCCACAGATGTAGTCGATCTGATTCCTATGTACACCATCTGGTGAAGTCCATGTGCATAACTGCTGTTTCTGTTGTTGACGGAAGGTATTTGCAATGAATGTCATTGTTCTTGCAAAATTCTATCATGCGATCTCCAGCATTATTTCTATCACCAAGACCATATTTTCCAATTATCGGTGAATCTTTTTTGTTTCCAACTTTTACATTCCAGTCACCAGTGATAATCAACACATCTTGGTTGCATGTTTGATCAATTTCCGACTGTGGAAGTTGGTAAGAATCTTCAATTTCCCCACCTTTGGATTTGGTAGTTGGTGTGTAAATTTGAATAATAGAAGTATTAACTGGTCTTCCTTGGAGGCATATGGATATTATCCTATCACTGACAACATTGTACTTTAGGATGGTTCTTGAAACATTCTTAGCACACCATTCCTCTTCATTTTGTCATTCCTGGGATAGTGGACCATGCAGTTGTCTGGTTCAGAATGGGGCTTTCAAAAAAAAAAAAAAAAAGCAGAAAAAAACCATCACTGCCATCAAGTTGATTCTGATTCATGGTGATGGTGACCCCCTTTGTTTCCGAGGCAGTAAGTCTTTATGGAAGTAGATTGCTCAGTCTTTTCCATAGAGTGGCTGGTGGGTTTGAACCACCAACTAGCAGTCAAATGCCTTAGGCACTATACCACCAGAGCTTAAGTTGCCTCTAAAACAGTCAATTGAATGAAGATGCTGATTGACCTAGTTGAAGAGTCATTTTTTGCACAGTAAACTCTGATTTGCCCTGAACTCAAACCATTAAATGGTAAAATAAAATGATGTTTATTTTTATCCTCAATATCTTGTTATGACCAACTTATGAAAAAATAGAGCCATGAGAGGCAGTCTAATTTCCAAAACTTTTTGTAATTAAAATTCTAAAATTCTGCATAGTGATACAGTTGCCATGATGGTCATTATGGTAAATCTTAATCCACACAAAATAGCAAAGTACTTTTGGAATCATTAAGGAATGAATAATTTCCATTTGGTTTACTGACAGTGTTAAATCTAAGTTAAATACTTTTTGATTATTTAAATTGGTAACAGTTTATTGTTAATATATTGTGATTATCAATTGACATAGAACTTTTAATTCAACTGGAGCAAAATAAGACCACTTTTGCAGGATATCTGGAGAAGCAGAGGAGTATAGACATTAATAGTTCAAATCCCTGATTTGCCATTTACTAGCCATGTGAAAGTTTGAACAAATTACTTAACCACAGTGGACCTCTGCTTATCAGTAAATTGGAGAAAATAAATGGTACCTACCTAACTAATTAAATGAGTTTAAATGTATAAAGTGTCTTGAATAGTATCTGTTACATAGGGATCACTCAGCTTTTGTTAGTTTATTGTTATTGTTGTTGTCATAGCACTTCCAGTTTTCCTGGTACTGTTAAATATTTATTTCTCATTTGAACCTCATATCCCTGTAAAGTAAGTAAGACAAGTGTCATAAATAAATAGGGGGTAAAACAAAGTGTCTTGCCAATTGTTCAAAGCTAGTGAGAGTGGATAGTGGGGCTAGATCCCTATCTCCTGATTGACAGCTCATCCCTCCCATCATATCATCACCTTCTCCAGCCACACTGTATAGATGGAGTGCTCTTATAATATGGTTCTCTGTTTCTGGGGCATTCTTCCTCAGTAGCCATGCCTTCCTGGTATGCCAGGTTACTATTGAGGAGCTCAGAACTTGATAGCTCTCAAGATCAAGGATTACTTTACTGACTTTAAGTTGTTCAGTAGCATCACAGGATGTCACATTTGACAAAGGCTTATGTAGATTACCACTTTTTCATGTTGGCCAAATCTTTTTTGATCTCCTTCAACTTCAATAGCTTCCCAAATCACATTGATAAAAAAAGAAGTGTTAACAGAAAAACTGAGAGAATAAAACTTGTAAATGAAACCTCTGTGCCAAATTCTGAGTTTGTTTTGTCTTGTTTTCTGAAAGAAGTGTCATCCAGGAATCTTCTTCAGTGGGTTTTTGTTACCTCATGCCACAAAACACTCCCATTAGCACTGAGAAATTCCCCACAAGAATATAAATAATTCTGACACTTTAGCACCAAGGATATTGCTTAGATCCATACGTGACCTTCTAAAAATAAAATCTGGACCAAATAGGTGGAAACTGAATGACCTAGTGCTATTGACTGGGCAAACACTAGAAAAGAGTGCTGTTAACACCAAATGGTGTTATCTGTAGACAGAAATACAGAATGTGAGAGAGCTATATAAACACTGCTCAAGGAGACAAATGAAAGAGAAATACATGTCAAAGCTGATTTGACATATCCACCAGTATTTTATAGAACCTTGCTCTTCTGATGCTTCTTGGACTCACATCCTGCAATTATGCACTTGGGTTTTAACAATGGAAGACACCAGAGTTGATGAAATTCAAGATCACATGTAGTCAGTGTCATAGCTAAATTAGAAATTTTAACTCATTGGGATTGCTTTTTGTAGTCTAACCTTCAACACTATTTAAGAAAATCAGTGTCTCTGGGTTATCAGAGGGGGATTGGCATGGATATAAAATATTAGCCTGTTCTTTCTCCTTTGGCCTCAGGAGCTAGGATGAAATCACATGATTTAATTGCTCAGATCCATGTGGCTCCTCTGAGATAGGGCCAGATGCAACCAGAAGGATTTATAGACTGTAAAATTCAGAATGGATTAGAAAAGCATTTCTATGTTCTGCCCAACACATCCTAAATCAACGGTCCCTGAATGAACCAGAGCAATCTCTGACTTGTCTAGTGGGGAGGTTGTCATGGCAACTGACTGGCAAGCTCAGCCAGTGGAATGTGAATGCAAACAATGGAGTGATAAGATTGTGTACAGAGCAGCATGCCGAGATAGCTGCTTCTACCCAGGTACAGTGATGCATCAGTAGAAGTGTGAAACTGTCACTGCATTTTGTACCTTCTTTCAGTTCTGGCACCTCATTTGAAATGTATCAAGTGTCCCTTCCCAAGTTTCTGTAATGCATTGCTGCTGATAGATAACAGAAGCTATGGGAAAAATCACACCAGTAGGTAGATGCAGTGCTTTATGAAGTCCCGGAGAGCTGTTAGGGTAACACCACTCAAAATATCCTAATGGAGGAAGAACACCTAAGGGAAATCCTATGACTCTTTAGTGCCACCTTGTGTCTTGTTTAAATCCAGTTGCCTTTGAGTAGATTCTGAGTGGTGGTGTGCGCAGAGTAGAACAGCTCCATAGATTTTCAAGGCTGTGACCTTTTGTAAGTAGAACACCAGACCTGTCCTCCAGAGGCACCTACCTGCAGGTAGGTTCTAACTTACCCCTTTGGTTACTGGTTGAGTACTTACCTGTTTGTGTTACCCTGGGGTCCTCTCCTGTCTTCTTCTTGTTAGGTGCCATCGAGTCACCTCCGACTCAGAGAGACACTATGAACAACAGAACAAAACACTGCACGGTCATGTTCTAGCCTCATAATCCTTGCTGTACTGAGCCTGTGGGTTGCAGACAGTGTCAATCCATCTCATTGAGGGCTGTAGTAGAAACCACATGGCAGGCCATTGATTCAAGTCCACTCAAAGTCCCAAGGTCAGAAGAGCATGGCAGGCTGCTGAACAATGACACAGTTATGTGCAGGGTCCAAGTGTGCCATAAGCTAGAGGCCACTCCCAAAGCTGCTTCTTATATACAGGAAGCAGACCACATCCTGAAAGCAGCTACTCAGGTGCTTGTGGTAGATCCCACCATGGAGTTGATTGCCATTCTCATCATGGGGAATAACTACTACCAGCTGCCCAGCCATTCAACTTGGGACTTTCAGTGGACTTGAATCAATGGCCTGTCATGTTGTTTGGTAACACTGGAACTGTGCCTTTTCATTTATTGACTTTGGGTTGTCAGCCTCAGCAGCCAGCAGCTGTCTGAGTGAAGAAAAGCCTCCATCTTCAGTGGGCCAGAAGCAGGGGGCAGAGCTAAAGCTCAAGGCTGAGGGGCTTTCACCCAGTCCCCAGAGCCTGGCACTTTGAACTCAGACTTAAATCCTCCAAACTGTGAGAGAATAAACTCCTGTTTGTTAAAGCATCCCATTTGTGCTATATTCATATCAGAGCAGCACTATGTAACCAGAACAAGGGCCTTTCCCTTTGTTGTTGACCCTCCACTTTATCAAGCATGATATCCTTCTCCAAGGAATGGACCCTTCTGACAATATGACCTGACAATTTACTAAAAGCTTACCTTCAACCCCTTCAATGGGGAGCAGCAGGCATACATTGAAAAAGTTAGAGCTGGATCCTGTTGGAGTTTGTTAGTCTCTTTTGAAGGAAAAAAAAAATGCACAAAAGACTTCTAAGCCTCAAGTTAATCAGAAAAATGAAAATTAATAGTTCTGGTAGAATCTCAGAATAGGGAAAAAAGAAACTCTCAAACACCAAATGCAAAAAAAAAAAAAAAAAAAAAAACGCAACCACTGCTGTGGAGTCGGATCCAACTCATAGTGACCCCCCCTTGGGTTTCCAAGGCAGTATCAATACGGAAGTAGATTGCCCAACTTTCCTTCTGAGGAGTGGCTGGGGTTTGAACTGCCAGCCTTGTGGTTAGCAGTCAAATGCCTTAGGCACTACACCACCAGAGCTCCTTATCAAATATCAGTCCTACATAGCATTGCAAGAAGCTGCTTGGTGGGCTGGGGATAGGGAACACAGCTGATATAGACAGACCCAATTGAGCATTCTTAATGTTGCCATCAGTAATAAATACTTGCAAAGGAAATTTAACCTGTTCAGCCACACTGGTAGCATAAGTGAACTGGTTGAGAAAAATAAAATTTGAATATTACCAATTCCACTTTATAACTCTCTTTTTGGGGGGCAATGGGGATCAATATTGTAGCAGTTGGTGAAATGGAACCTCATCCCCACCTCTCATTTCTAAGTCAAACCAGACCCACCACCTTCTACTGGCCCACCATCAACCAGCACCATTAAAAAACAAGAAGTCCCACTTAATTTCAGCAGAAGTATGTAATGACCAACCTGTGTTTCTGTGTATCTCTTCTAGGGTTTGAGTTCTTTGAAACAAGTGCCAAGGATAACATTAACGTCAAGCAGACATTTGAGCGCCTTGTGGATATCATCTGCGACAAGATGTCAGAGAGTTTGGAGACCGACCCAGCCATCACTGCTGCAAAGCAGAACACAAGACTCAAAGAAACCCCTCCTCCACCGCAGCCCAACTGTGGCTGTTAATGTCCACACACACACACAGGCAGCTCCAGGGGGTTTGGTTACCAACAAACAGCATTTATAAATGGTTGATTAGCCTTCATTTACACTGCCTAATAATTATATGATGAAAGTCTTTGATGTTGATGGCTCATATATGCATTCAATTCCTGGGAGTTTTCCTGTGTTCATATGTGGCAAATATATGATCTTAAATTTGTAAGGACTATCCATCTATAAACATCTGGTATTTGCATGTGACTATTTATTTGTCCTGTAGGATCTATTTTTTTTTTTTTAATTTCTTCTCAGTTATGCGACTGCTGTGACCTCAGATGAAAATTTCACTATAACTGATTTTTGTGCCACAGATTCAAATTATGCTCTTCATTTGTAGAGATGATGACCAAGGAAGTGTGTGTGTCTGTGCATGCGCACATGCGTGCACACACACGTGCACACAAGCAGAGAAGATCTCAAGAGATTTCTTTTTAGTCTTAACTGATATCAGGTGGAAATATTACTCATTATCAGGGAGTCTGTCATGGGGCTGATTAGTTTACTGGTGAAGAAATGTGTCTGATCTTCACTATTATTAATATCTGAGGAAACAATTGAGTATAAGGAAATTGAAATATTTTTTTTAATGCCCTTGAAAATTTCCTAAAGTCTTAACGTTAACATGACTAGAGGTAAAATTAAACAAATCTAAGTTTACATGTTTAAATAAGCAATTTCTCTAACCCAGGACTGCTATTTCCAATGACTTGATTCAATACTCTGAATATTTGGGGCACTGAACCAACTGAAGAATCTCTGAGTGGTGCAGTTGATTAACACAGTCCTCTGCTAACCTAAAAGTTGGAAGTTCACTCAGCAGTGCCACAAAAGAAAGCCTTGGTGATTTATTTCCCAAAAAATCAGCCATTGAAAACGCTATGGAGCACAGCTCTACTCTGATACAGATGGGGTCGTCATGGGTCAGAGTTGACTTTATGGCAACTGGTTGGTTGAAACAGACTGAGATTTATCTGCTAAATGCCAATTATGCAACAAGCATTTTAATGAAGGAAGGAATAGCTGTAGAATTCCAAGGGCTGGGCTCCTCTCATTTCCTTAATGACTTGCCCCTCATCACACACACCACCACAACCACCACCATGGTCAGTTTCTTGGAACCATCACCAGCTGTTGAAATGGAGGATCTGTTGAAGCTTCCTAGGAATTTTTTTTCCAATAATCTGTTCAGCATAGCTAAATTCTCTTACCTAATTAGTGGTGATTTAAACACTGTCTCAATGAACCCTAGGTTAAAGAAATGACAATTTCCATTGTTAATCTTTCAATGCAGGTGCTCTAAAGAGCATCCTCATTGTATAAGTCTGTAAACATGTTAAGTTACTCTGAGAATACTCTGGAACTGAGGGTCATAGAAAGACTTGATGCCATAAGTAATTTGAACATGGGAGGAAAATTGTTCAAAAACCCAGAAATTTTATTCCAGATGTCTTGAATGTCTGAATAACAAGCAAACAACAAATCCTACCAGCTGTGCTGAGCCCTAGGGGGAAATCTGGCTTCTCCATCACCATCCAGCATTATTTTCATCTGGGATTATAAAAAAGTGGCAGATGCTGTTGGCGGATTTGAAAGGGCAGTTCCATTAGGTGGACTTTCCTTTTTTTTTTTTTTTTGGATGATCATGTTAAAGGTTTCGTGCTCACTCACTCACTCACTCACTTGCTTTGTCTCTTTTCACAAACAGACACTTCCCATGAAAGCATTAGGTGCAATTTATTGGGCAAGGGAAAAACATGCATATGTCTAAAGATATCTCTGTAAAATGTCAACAAGTCACATACACAAACTAGGTCACATACCTCATTAGTATGTTGTTATTGTTAGCTGTCCTTGAGTTGGCCCCAGCTCATAGAAACCCTATGTTCAATGGAAGGGAACACTGCCCAGTTGTTCATCATTCTCATGATCGGTTGCAGATCAAATCGTTGTGCACCATAGGGTTTTCCTTGCTGATTTTTGGAAGTAGATCACCATACCTTTCTTTCAAAGTGCCTCTGGGTGGACTTGAACCTTCAACATTTTGCTTAGTAGCTAAGTGCATTAGCCATTGCACTACCCAGGAACTCACCCCCATTAGTAAGTTAGAAGATAAAAAAAAAAAAAAATTATAGGAGAGAGTATTTGGGATGTTTTAACCTTATTTGTGTTAATTCTCACCTTTTTAGCTTAAGATTCCACTAATAGGTAAGAAATGTCCATTTTGGCACCTTCACAAGCCTTTGCTTAGTGAAGACAGGAAAACATCAATGTCCTATTCGGTTTTTAATGGGGCAATCAGCTTCAAAGTCAAAAAACTTACTGGGGAGCAAAGGGAAAGAAGAGAGGAAAGGGTGTACATAAAAACAGATTTGTTTGCAACAGTATCTTCACTATTAAACATGGCAAGGTCTCACTGTTCTATGCCAGCCTGGGGAGCAGAACTCAGCAATAGCCAGCAAGTCATTTCCATGGAATATTCAACACTTTCTATTGCCCAACCCCCTTTGGAAGTGAAGGCTTCCTGGTTGATTCTCTGTCCTGAAGCTCATGTCCTGCTATAAACTTTATTCCAAGTAATTGAGTGGGAAGTTTCCAGAGAGGATTGTCACAGGATTCCATGGAGGAACACCTGTGTTCCTTCTATAAAGTACATGGGAAGAGAGGATTAGCTCTACTCCTGATCTCATCAAGAGATCCTTGGATTTAAAATCAAATTTCGTAATTGAGAAACAAGTCCAGGGTTAATTAAGTGAGCTTCTATTGGCATCAATCTATATTACTTATAAATCACAGCACTGTAGTCTCAAGGTTTTTCAACCTTTTGGCCAATACACACAGACCAAATACACCTACATCTTCTCCATCTTCCCCAACAGGCTAAATTACCACAGTCGATTTTTACCAAGGACCCATTTGAACCTGCATTTTAAAAAGCAAAATACCTTAAAAAGTATATGCTTGTGTTATTTCCTATATCTTAGCCACACACTCCTTTTTTGTCTTTGATGCAATTAATGTTTAAAGTATGGATTTCTTTTGCTCTGACATTCATCTCCCCACCATAACAATCCTTGAATTATTCATTGGGAACAAATCTTGATTTTGTTTTGAGTTGGTGCTTTTCAGAACTCAGGTGTTGGGACATTCCTTTCCTTTCCTAACTCACTTGAAACACTAGGTTGAATTCATCTCCTCTAAATAGCTATCTCTAGAGTGGATCAGCATTTCAGCCTTTTGGGATGAGAATGGAAGTAGAAGGTGGAAGAAGTGTCTTAATTCTTAAGATAGTAGTTTACAACGTTAGCAACTCATCTACAGGCTCATAAATGGAAGTGCTTCAGGATGATGAAATCAGTTCCTTGTGGCTGCCCAACTGAATAGCTTCTACTGTCTTGATGAATTTCTAAGGACTGAGAGAAGCACAAAATTCTTTAGCTCACTTGCTGTCAGTAGCCTGATAACTCAGTACTAAGATTTTCATTTGGAAAGGGAAATATTAATATGCCTTCAGTGGTAGCATTGTTATGATAAAAATGAAATGTAATTTCCACAAAATTACAACCCAAATTATTTAAGACACTTAATAATGAAATACAGATTTCATGGACTTAATACTTAACCCAGATCAATTGTAGTCTTTGTGTTTAGCAAATTAGTTACTTTGTAGGAGCCAATTTAAACTTCCAATTTTACCCACTGAGAATAGACTTTTGGTATGCAATATTCATTTTGAAAAATAGAAGCACTCCACTATTAACTGAACTTCAATGAAGCAGCATTCATGTCGACTGTGATCTATCATAATTGGCAGTTCATTGTGACGTGCTTTATCTGATATGTATCTTAGTGCATGGTGGGATGTACTATGCCATCCTTTAGTCAGCTGTGTGGCATTTGTGGGACTATATTAAAAATGTATCTGGACTCTACCAAGCTATTCAAAGCTGAGGTAGCAGCTGCATGTGAAAAACTGTGATAGAAATCTTATTTTAAAGTCTTGACTAAACTCCTTCTAGACCAAAAAGTTACTCTGTGTTTGTTAATAATTTTCACAGTATTGTTGGAATGCTTGATTGGGTATTCTGGTATTGCATTCTTGGGAACTGGTCTGTCTTTCTCTCTGAAGAGTCCTTCCTTCCTCCCTAAATTACAGTTTGCATGACTGGTGACTGAAACTTTACTTCCTTGGTGTGTAGACTCACTCAGTGTGCAAAGTCAGGGTGCATGGGAACGACTAGATTCACGTTGCCTTTCTAATCACCCTGCAAAGTGTGATTGCTACAGCTCTGCTTAGCTCTGCCTAGCTGTGCTTTCTTCCCATGATTTAGTAGGTTATCTAGTAGAATAGTGAAGTCTCTCTGATGGACTGAGCCATTTTAGTATTAAAGTCCACTTTTTAGAGTTCTTTATATTTTAGGTGAATTTTTTACCAATGTCAATTAAAGATATACATCAGTTTTATATCCTGGAATGAATTGGGACAAATTGGATAAAAGATGGAAGTTTATGATGATTAGAATAAAAGAGGCCTTTATCTTTACATTGCACCCAAATGACTCTGGGTTCTAGAAATACAGTATCCCCTAAGGGGTCGAAAACAGAGCTGGAGAGTTTATCTGAAATCTATCTACCTATTGTTACCAGTACTTCTGAGTAAATGTAGTTGTTTTTATTTTTTTCTTAAAAAAAAAAAAAAAACTGTTACTGAAATGCTTGACACTCCAGTGAAATAATATTCCCCTATATAATAATAATAAGGTTGTAAATAATATGAAGATTAAAATATTGACTCTTAGATCACATGCATAGTGCTGCCCTCCCAGCATACACACAATCACACACAGAGAGCCTTTTTTTAATTAAGAGAAAATTCTGCATACAGTGCTTTCTCAGTGCTTGGAAAAAGGCAGCCTTTGTCACGTTCCACCTGTAACACATTTTGCTGAAAAGGCTTCTCAACACTGATTTGATTTGATTAGGCTGTGTGCCTGTGTACTAAATTGCCATTACACACAGAGAACAGAGATAACATCCATTTTGCAAACACTCTAGACAACAGAAATGAATTTAACCTAACCTCAGTCAGGGCACAAGTTATTAAGATCATACGGTCTAGTTAGTGGACAAATTGAACATTCTATTTGCAATTCTCTTTTCTCTTCCTATTATTATTATTTATCATTTTAGTTTTTTTTTAAAGTACCACCCTCACAGAATGACAGGATCAAGAATAGGGAAAATGACTCAAGTTTCACTGTTTACCTCCTATCAGTCATTACTTGCTAAACTGCAGTTTGGGGATTACCTATGCATTGCATTCACCTGTGCTCATCTTTCCTTCATTGTGGACAACTGAGCCTGTGGCTTTACCTCTTAATGGAAGCATTTCCTGTATTTATGTTGTTTTGGGCTAGGGATTGCTTAGGTTCATGAATACTGTTCTTAAAGACATGGATGGTACATGAGCCACAGAGAGACCTAGCCTTTCAGGGACATGAGCATGACCTACATCTGTCTAGTAGTTTCACACTTCCTCCTGTAAAAGTGAAATCCGGGGATTGTTTGCTGTATCCGTATGATGGCTTGCCACACATTGTGTCATCATCCCCAAGATGCGTTCTGAATGAAAACTGTCCTGTAATTCCTGTTAATATATTGTGAATGTCAGACGTGATGTGATACCGTTGGACTGTTCAAACGTGCAACTGTTTAATAGTGTTTGTGGAACTGAAATGTCTTAAATGTTGCATGGAATATGTTATAAAAATAGATTTGTTTTCTATTTTTCAACACCTCATAATTGAGGGTTCATGGGCCAATAAGTGCAATATTTAATGACTTATCAGTGTATATAAACTAGCGTGAAAGAGTGAATTGTAATGAATGTGTGAAGCGCTTTGATGGCTGTGTAACTTATTCAAATGATTTCTAGTAGCTGTATTTGTCTAGTGGTGCAATTTATACAGTAAATACCTTATTGGTGTCATGTGAAACTCCTCTGTGCCTACTTTAAAGTACTTTTTTTTTTTCTATAAGACCAAACATTTAGTATCTGTGAATATATGTCAACTTTACCTTTTAGAATTGTGGACTATATTTTCAAGACAGAATGGCTGTTGGTTTAATTTTATAAAGGCATTTATTTCTTTATTTCAGAATTCTCCTTAAGCCTCTTATAAGACTACATTTTTTTTAATTTAGGTATCTAAGAAAAAATATGCACATAAGGAAAAGTCACTCTTTTCAGATAGGCTGATCACATATTCAGTCTACTAAAAATTTTTGCTCTTATATTTGTATGTGCATTTTATTTGCAGATTTAACACTATTAACCCTGGGAATCCTTAAACATCAATGTCTTTTTAGGTTATAGCTAATGTTAGTTACATTCACTCTCTATCCTCAATTGTCCACACTGATGATACAGGAGAAACAAAAAAATCAGAATTCTTAAAACATGTTGGAATGTCCTCATAACCTTATATGATTCATCCTCACTTCCCCTTGGTTAATCCCAGAATTAGTGGCCTGAAACTTCCCTGAGCAGCAAAATCAAACAATTAGCCCTGGCTGCTGGATTACCAAAAGCTGTCATGTTCATGTATATGATGTTCAAAGTAGATTAAGTACCTTAAGTTCTGTTTTGCCATGTCAATTTTTAAAGCAAAGCAATCATTTTCATATTGTGCTTTGCCTTTTCATTAATTAGTGGAGTAAAACATAATACCCTTAGGAAGAAAAACAAGGTATGAGTTGCTCACTAACAGTGATGGAGGGCAGTTGACTCTACAAGACCATGGCCATCTGTATGTCATATGAAGCCTTCAGTTCTCTCTATGGCACTTGGCCTGAAATTTATATATGATGTCCCAATATACTAACTGGCTTCAGGCTACCAGAGACAATATCTAGCCCTATCAAATATGAAATATAAATAAATAAATATAATAGCCTGAAATTTATACTCAGCTCACAAAACCCACTGAAGAAGTCAAGAGAAGGTAGGTGAAACAAGGAGATTAGGAAGACTTTGTGCCAAATTTTAAAAAGACAAATGGAAGCTGGTAGTCAGTGTTAGAAAGATAATTTAAGGTTGTAGTTCAATGTTTAGTTAGTCAACATATAGTTACTGAACACCTACCATGTGCTCGCTGCTGTAGAATCAAACATGGAGGATAAAATTATGGTTCCTGCCCCTGAAAAGCTTACTGACTGAGTGACAGATAAGACAAAATACCAAGACATAATGCAAGTGCAAAATTATGTCCAGATATAGAGCACAGAGAAAAGGAGACTTATGAAGACTGGAATAGGCAAAGATAACTCCATTGAAAAGTTAGGCATCATTCTAGAAAGAATTAGGTAGTGAGGAGACTGTGCCAGGAAATTAAGTGGAAATGGTGTAAGTATGTTCCCTTAAATGGAAAAATGATAGATCTAGCAGTTATGGATCATTGTTTTTCTCAAGAAAGCCAACTGACCTTTGAAATCCTTAAATTACCCTAGTTTGGCTTCCTCACTTTTGTCACCATGAGGAACACAAGATGTTGCATTGTCATATTTCTCTGTGCTAGTAGCCCAGAATGGGCCACAAAACACAAAATGCCTTTAAATCCACACTGAAGCAGTTGACTTAGACATTTTGCCAGTGTACTAAACTATGAGACATTGTCTATTGTAATGTCACCCAAATAGATGTGCCCAGAGTTGTCTCTGTATGCTAGCCACAAGGGGCTAGGAAGTACGTAGGTGAAGACCTCCTTTTGTAACTGGGCACTTTGGACTCCTTCTCAGTGAATGTACTATGGAACACTTCTTGAGAAAAATTATTGAGTAATAGCTTAATGCTTTTATATAGTGATCGTGACACTTAGTTAAAACTACTGCTGCATAGCAAATATTGTGACTCTTCATGTGTCCACAGGAGCACTTGTGTGGGTTTCAAGCTATGAAATTTATTCATATTGTGAAATTTTAATTCTCTTTATTGAAATTAATTGTGTAGAGACTGTGCTATTAGGTATTGAGTTTGTATGTGAATTCTGTGTGGAAAGTGGTTTTTGTTCTTTGGGTTTGTCTTGTTTTATTTTTTTGGAGAATACAATAAATATTTAAGAGACTATATTCCTGAATTCCTCAGCCTTAGTTTGATGAATTTTTTCATGTCCCTTCAGTTCGATTTATTTTTGGTCCTAGAATGTCTTTTGTTATTTCTTTTTTACTTTCCTCTTCTATAACTCCAGATAGAACTGAAGCTAACACTAGAGACACAGGATGAAAAAAATTTTATTTAGGACTCGGAATACCCAGAAGAGAATTTGGCCATAGGTATAGGGGTTAATTCCAATACTTATAATACTACAAATTCTCACAACTGGACCAATATGCAACATCATGATAAATGGAGAAAAGATTGAAGATGTCAAGGATTTCATTTTACTTGGATCCACAATCAACACCCATAGAAGCAGCAGTCATGAAATCAAATGACATATCTCACTGGGCAAATCTGCTGGAAAAGACCTCTTTAAAGTTTTAAAGAGCAAAGATGTCACTTTGAATACTGAGGTGCACCTGACCCAAGCCATGGTATTTTCAATAGCCTCATATGCATGTGAAAACTAGAAAATGAATAAGGAAGACTACAGAAGAGTTGATGCATTTCAAGTGTAGTGTTGGTGAAGAATATTGAATATACCATGGACTGGCAGAATTAACAAATCTGTCTTTGAAGAGGTAGAGCTGGAATGCTCTATATACGTGAGAATGGCCCGATTTAGTCTTATCTACTTTGGTCATGTTATCAGAAGGACTCAGTCCCTGGAGAAAGATATCATGCTTGATAAAGTACAGGGACAGTGAAAAAGAAGCCCCTGAATGAGATGGATTAACACAGTGGTTGAAATAATGGGCTCTAGCATAGCAATTATTGTGAGAATGATGCTGGACTAGGGAGAATTTCTGTTCTACTCAGGACTGCTATGAGTTGGCACTGACTTGACAGCACCTAAAAACAACAACACTTTTTATATCTGATTGATTCTGCATTCCAGAGTTGCAAAGCCCTTGCCTTTAGAGCCATGAATGGGGCAAAGACCATGTATACATAGCCTAGAGCCTGGTGGTCATTTTGGCATGCTGTTAGCTGGGGATGGAAAAGGAGCAGTCAACAGGAACAATGTGTTGATATGTGAATGGCTTGAACTTCATTTAATGTTACAGTGTTTGGTTAAATGATAAGCCAATTTTTTTTTCAAGCTTTGCTTGTCCTTGGTCTGCAGGGCATGGGGAAGCAATAAGCTATCATACCATCCATGTAACAGTACACTCATTATTAATTCTGAGATTCCTTAAGGTTCTATCTGTGCCATCAGTGCTGAAAATAAACCAAGTGGGAAGGTTCCAGGAAGATCCACATAAGCTGAATTATCTTCATGAACTGGATTCAGTGATAGGAGGGTTATTACAGGTAGACAAAGCAAGGAATCAAAAATATGGAAAAAATAATAAAAGAACATTCCAGTCACACTGTCAACAAATATTTACAGAATACTTTCTCTATGCTAATTTCTTGATATCCTGACCCTCAAATAACTCATACAATTTCCATGGGAGTAAGCATATGAATTAATAAATTATTAATTTGTTAATAATTACTAATTAATAAATTATCAATTTATAAAATTAATATCCTCCAATACTTGTATCTAATGAATAATTGAAATGTCTGTTAGAAATTAATTTCAAAAGAGCATATCAAAATATCTTCTTAGAAATGTTAAAATATATATTTGCTACACTATAACCCCTACGGAGCTCTGGTTTGCAGTGCCTAAGGTATTTGACTACTAACCAGAAGGTTCGCGGTTCACACCCACCAGCTGCTCCGCAGAAGGAAGATGGGGCAATCAACTTCTGTAAATATTTACCACCTCAGAAACCCAAAGGGCATCACTATAGGTTAGAATCAATTCAATGGCAGTGAGGTTGGTCGTCCCAGATAAATTGATAAACAGTTATCCAGTAGTAATAGGAAGAGGACTATATATATTTCCCAGTTATTCAAAGACTTTTGTGATTTAATCAAATCCAACTCACTTTGCCCACAGTCCCCTCCACCTTCACTTTTCAGTAATAACATCCTTGCTTTGGATTAGTTTTTAAAATGAACTTATTATGTAGCTCTCTCTCAATAGCCTTAGGACTGTTACCTGAAAAATAATTACAACTGTCACCCTCAGAAGATGCTAGCTCATTCCCTCCTGAGCTTCCTGCTGGATTTCAAAAAGACTCCTTCCAAATATAGGTCACAAGTCAGGCTCTGGTTTTTGAACACTTCTCATGGACTTTTCAGCTCTTGCTTCTCTTCTTTTTTCTAACTTTCTTCTCACCCTTACCTTCTCACCTCAGTCCAAAACTTTTAGTCTGCTGGAGATGAGGTCAGGCTGCTTGTTTTTTCTTACTAAACTATTTTTATGTATAAATATTATATCCTGAGTCCTTTAGGGATACAGTTTCTTGCTGTTGTTTATTAATTCTAAATCACAGGTAACTTTGACTTAAAATTATATCCTGTGTTTTTCTTTAATTAATTATCTCTCCCCTAAAGCAATTTTGGTGACTGACCAGAAAGAAATATATTAAAAAATATAAGGAAGGTGGTGATGGGGAGTGGAGGGAGAATCTGAATTAATATTTGTAAACAATATGTGACTAAGCAGACAATGACAATGCAATTTAACAATATAATACAAACTAATATAAAAGTTAAATGCCAGCTATTATGAAAACACAGAAGAAGGATAATTAACCCAGACTGCAGAGGTCTACTAGATAAAATCAGGCCCAGGCTAAAACTTATTGGAGGTGTAGGAGTTATGTAGGGACAGAAGTGAAAGGTGGTTCCAAGCTGAAAGAGATTCAAATGAAAACAGCAGAGCTATAGCAAAGCATAGTAGCCAAAGTGGCAGTGAGGCCACATCATCTGTCCTTCCCTAACCCTACAAGAGGAAGACAGAATCACCATCAGTAGCCCAAGGCCTCTTCCTGCGAGGCCAGACATGCTGC
This sequence comes from Orycteropus afer afer, assembly GCF_000298275.1. NCBI lineage: Eukaryota > Metazoa > Chordata > Mammalia > Tubulidentata > Orycteropodidae > Orycteropus > Orycteropus afer. The sequence goes on along the minus strand of NW_006921709.1, from coordinate 1,754,670 downwards.
CTCTCTCCAACCCTTTCACCAACTGTTCCTCCCACAACACTCACCACCTCTCTGTTCGATTTGATAATTCACTGCAGTGACTACACAGAACTCACAGATTATGGGGTTTATTAGGGGAAAAAACAGGCTACAATTCAAGTTCAGGAACATGCTCAGTCTCTCTCAGCCCACCATCTCTCAGCCAACAGTCTCTCTCCCAGCAGTGCATGTCTCTTGGTATCTCTCTCCCAGCAGTGAGTGTCTCTCAGTCTCTCTCTCAGAAGCATGTGTCTCTCATGTCTCTCTCTCAGCAATGTGTGTCTCCCACATCTCCCAGCTGGCAGTGATAGATTTCTTCTGCCTCTAGGAGGGCTGCTTTTGAACCTGGCAGAGTGGCCAAACTATCCAATCCTAACATCAGAACTCTATACACCTGAGAGAGAGAATTTCCCAGAAGATTGCTTTGTGCTGCTCCCAACAGAAATATCCCAGGTGGATAACATTAACAATCAGGAGCTACTCAGTTGCTCATGGCAAATTCCACCACGGAATTTATAAAGACTTATGGCTAGAAAAGTCCTGCTATGTAATTTACTATATACCACAATAGCAAATTTATAAAACTCCAAACCTGTATACATATAGTGACCAAAGGGTAGAAGAAAAGGAGTGGTACAAAGATGAGATCATATAACTTGTCTGAAATGCTTTAAGAGTCTGGACTTCATCCTCCAGCTATGGAGAACTCTTGAAAAGATTTAAGAAAGGAAATTGTTTGATCAGATTTGATCAGTTTTGAAAGATCCCTCAGAGATGAGAAGTAAACTAAAAGGAAATATAAGAGAAACAGGAAGACCATTTAAAAGCTGTTATAGTAATAGTGATATGCTTGAATTAATGTTGGAACAGTGGTAGAGAGTAGCAGATGGGTGATGTTCAATTTAGAAAGTAGGAAATGGTGATCAACAGGCAGGCTTTGGGAAGAATGAGATTTAGAAATCAAGGGTGATTCTCAAGCTTCTGGCTCTGATGATTAGGTGGATATTAGTATCATTAACTAAGAGAAAGAGTAGAACAGAAGCAGCATAATTAAGGGGGAGGATTGTGAGGTCCATTTTGGAAATGTGTTTTATATTTTTGTGGAATGTGGGAATGTTGAATAAGCATTTGAGTGCGCAAGTGTAGATCTCAGAAGAGAAATGGATGAAAGACACTTCTGGGAAGCACTGGTACATAGATGATAACCTAAACTCTGGCAGTGAAGAAAATGGAATGCAGGAAAATATTTTGAATGAGATAGGAGGGGACCAAGGGCTGGAGTATACTACATTTATAGACAGCATAAAAAGGGATGCTCACAAAGAAGACTTGCAAAAAGAGTGGTCAAGGGCATGGAAGGAAATTCAAATGAGGGTGGGATACAGGAAGCCCAGAGAGGAAAGAGTTTTGAGAAAGAAGTGATCCACATTTTCAAATGATGTGAAGTAAAATCTTGGTTGCCAGTAACACTAGCAGGAGCCATTTAAAAATACCTTGGAAGGATGTTTGGGCAATCTACTTCTGTAGTGATACTGCCTCGGAAATCCAAGCAAGGGTCGCTAAGCGTCAGCTCCAACTTCATGGCAGTGAGTTTGTTTATTTTTATTTTTATTCTTTTAATGGAGGAGAACAACAGACTGTATTGGTTTGAGAAGTGAAGAGTGATGGTGAAGAGGTAAAAGACTAAAGATGGTGAAGAGTAAAGTGATGGTAATGATACTATTCTTTCAGGTACTTTGAAATGAAGGGTCTGTTGAATGAGGAGAGGCTAAGGAGGATTTTAATTCCAGAATGAGATGTTTACACATCATTACAGATTGATGATAAAGCCAGTAAAAGTAGAATTTGAAAATATAAGCAAAAACTTCTATTCTTCCATCCAAATGATATTCTCCCATTTCTACTCCTGTTCCTGTCTCCTCTACTCCCTCCCTATGTTTCTTATAAAGATTTATCTGCAATATTAGCTCTATTCATCTAAAGCTAATTGATTGTGCATTCTAATATTGTTACTAATTTTGTAGGGCACAGAGCTGTCAGCAACTTTTAATGGTGGAATAAGAACTACTATTTTTGAAGTTCATTCTTTAACAGACATTTAAAATTGTTGTATTTTTTTTTTCTTACAATTGCAGAAATTCTTACAATTTCTTACTTAAGGAAAGTTCTACCACTTCTCAACAGTGCTGACTACATAGTTCAGTGTAATAGAGTCCAGAAATAGTTAAGTGAATGACAATCCCAACTGAGCTGAAGTTTTAAATTGCTCTGTTTTCACCAAATCATAAAACCATTTGCAGAAGGAGGGAAGGTTATCATGTTTTTGAAAAGATGGAACTTCTCCTTTACACTTTTTTTCTCCATTGGGATATACTAGGTGTGATGCATTCCCTATGGTCAAAATCACTTCAGAGCAAGCGTCAATAAGCATATCCCTCAGTATCTTTTTGCCCTGGCCTCTATTCTTAGAGCAGAAAAATCAAAAAAGAGGGGTCTCCCAATGGAGAGGAAGCCAAAATTAAAAGGGCATTTAAAAATAGAACTCCAAAGGGAAGAGTGATGTTGGTAATGGAAATTCTGAAAAACTGGCACATAGTCATTGGCTTAACAAGGAAAAGGAAGACATTCAAAAAAGAACATCTGTTGACACTTGAGCTGAAAGTGAACTCAGGTTTGCAGTGGGGGAGTAGTTCTTATTAATAGAGATTTGAGATTTTGAGTAAGAAGTTAAAAGTTGATTTTAAAAAAAAGAGGGTATTGGAGAACAGATTAGATCTTCTGGTGCCATGAATTCCAGTACGAGTACTGCAAATAAGGCTTTGACAAAAAATACTCTGAAAGGATTTTATGTATTATCAGAAACTGAATGGTACCTGAAGAAGACATATAGAAAATCTTTCTTCTTCCCTTTCTCAAGTATAAAATGCAATTATTCTTAAGACATGTATGCTGGTGTTTTCCTTAGTAGTCTCCAAAGGTTACTAAAACTCTTTGTAAAAGTCATTTCAATGTTTCTCTCACATATCTTTCTGCCCATAAATAGATGAAGGTCTAGAAGGGTTTTCATCCACTGTCAGTAGAAAAGACAAAAAAAAATTCTTCAAAATGACAGTGTGACATAGAGCACTGTGATAACAGCTTTGTGTGTGTGTGTGTGGGGGGGGTGATTTGGGTGAAAATTTACAGAGCAAATTCACTTTCCATACAGCAGTTCACTGCATTTTGTCTCATGACATTGACTACAATGTATCCCAATGCAACAGCTCCCCTCCCACTTCCTCACAGTAGTTACCTCTTCCCTGTGTGCATCCCTCCATGAACCCCTGCCCCCTGAGCTGTCTCCCTGTGCATATATAGCCCTTCTTTCTCCAATAATTATTCTCTCCAAGGAGTATATCTACCTTGGGCAAATGTTTAACTCATATGCCTGTCTTTTGTTTGGCTGGAAGCCACAGGTGTGGGATCAATCCAGACCTGAAGGGCAGCTAGGGGCATAGTCTCAGTGGTTCCATCAGGCTCTACCAGACGAGCAAACCTGGTCTTTCCCCCTTTTTTCCCAAATGATTTTGAGTTTTGTTCCACATTGTTCTCCCTCTCTACCCAGGATCTCCTACAGATCCGCCTCTGAGTGATTGACAATGGTAGCTGGGCACCATCTAGTTCTTCCGGTTTCATAGTCATATAGACTGCAGATCACATGGTGTACCAGTCACTTGGACTAATTGTTTCCATGAATCTTTGGTTTTCTTCATTATTCTTTGCTCTGGGTGAGGAGAGACCCATCGTTGTATCTATATGGCTGCTTGCAAGCTTTTAAGATCCCAGTCACTACTCACAATAACAGCTTTTTGTAATATTCACAAATTACCTTAATTTCCATTTATCTCTTGGCCAGCTTCATGAATACAAAGATATTAGTTCGAAAGAATCTACCTTTGGATTTAAAATGAAAATTGTTCAATATTATAACCACCAAAGTCACTCAATGGTCTAATCATTTAAATCAGGTATTTTTATGGCTCTGAGCTTTCCTTTTGGGGGTAGTCAATGTGTATTATTTCATTCATCTATTTATTCAACATTTGAGAGCCTTTATGCATCAGGCACACAAATTTAGTTCTTCATTATCCTCTGAAGTACTTTCCCATAAGATTAACAAGCTGGCCAGTAGTCAGTTTTAGCCCTGCAGTGGTAAGTACCACCCAATTTAAATTAATCCTGTGGTAAAAATCTCAGCGATCAGGGCTTGTATCTCCAACTTGAGCTATCAAACCAGAATCTCTGGGAATACCAAACCCAAACCAAACACACTACCATTGAGTCAATGCCAACTCAGTGTCCCTGTAGGACAGAGTAGAACTGTTACATAGGTTTTCCAAGGTTGTAAATCTTTACAAAAGTAGACTTTCTCCTGCAGAGTAGCTGGTGAGTTCAAACTGTCAACTTTTTGGTTAGCAGGCCAAAGCTTCAACCACAGTACCAACTGAGCTCCCTTTTCTCTGAGGATACGGTCTGGGAATAAGCATTTTATAAAAATTTCCAGGTCTTCTTCCTGAGGTACAATTTTGTGAAACACTGACAAAAAACAACAAGAGGTAACACAATTGGTACAGCTTTCCCAAATATGAAGCAAATAAAAGCTTTCTTCATCATCAAGAGTTATCCAGTTCATCACAGATGGGTAGTCAGGTGAACGATAAGGTATGTCTAGACAAAAAGGAATATACCCATGACCAGGTATGCAGATGATATTTCTACATATGTATTTTTATATATTATATATATATATAATATATATATATATATATATGTTGGGCAATCTACTTCTGTAGTGATACTGTCTCGGAAACCCAAGGAGGGGTCGCTATGAGTTGGGTATGACTCAACAGCACATAACAACAACAACAATATGTCTATATAAAAATAGAACTAACAAGGGCAAAATTATGATAACTTATTAGGCACAGTCAACCACCCTGGTGGAGCAAGTTGTTGGACCTGTTGGCTCAGGACTATGGTTGCAGAGGACATCAAGCTCAGTTGGCATAACATATCACACATAAACATTGTTCTACATCCTACTTTGGTGAGTAGCAAATGGAGCCTTAAAAGCTTACAAACAGCCATTCGGATACAACAATTGGTCTTTCCTCATCCAGAGCAAAGAAGAATTAAGAAAACCAAAGATTCATGGAAACAAATAGTCCATAAAACAAGTGGACTGTGCAAACCTCAGCCTATGTGACCATGAGACCAGAAGAACTAGATGGTGTCTGACTACCACTATCAACCACTCAGAAAGGGATCACTGCAAGAGATCCTGGATAGAATGGGAGAACAATGTGGAACAAAACTCAAAATCATAAAAATAAAAAAAGGCCAGATTTATTGGTCTGATAGATGTTGGTGAAAACCCAAAGACCCTGACTCCTAGGTCTAGAATTGAACTTATGGCTGTGGCTTCCATCTAAATGACAGACAGGCATATAGAGTGAACATTTACACCTGATGGATACACTCCTTAGAACAATCAATCATGGGAGAACAGAAGGGCAGTATTTGCACAAGGAGGTAGATCAGGGGCCAAGAATGCATAGGAAAGAAGGACACAGAGGAGAGTAACTACAGGGAAGAAGTACGAAGAGAACTGTTACATTGTGGGGATTGCATTCAATGATATGAAACAAAATGTGAATAAATACTATGGAAAATGAATTTGCTCTGTAAACATGTTACTTTTTTGCTTCTGAGGAATGACCCAGAAAAGGAAAGTGAGAATTGTTGCACAACTTGAAAAATGTAGTCAATGTCACTGAACTGTACACATAGAAACAGTTGAATTGGTTTATATTCTACTGTGCATTTTCTCAACAACAAAAATAAATAAATAAAACCATTTTCTTTTAAATAAAAGGTGCGGTCCATGGACCACTTACATTAGAATCACTTACAATGGTTGTTTAAAATGCAGATTACTGGGCCTTTTTCTTTAGAATCTTCAGGTTGTAAATATGCCTTAATAATATGATTCTCAGATGATGTTTATTCCCACAAAAGTTTGACATTGATTGACATGGTGGTTGGGAATGCAAACTGTAAAAAATCTGCATTCAAATCTCACCTCCTTCATGTAACTCTGTTGTTGTTGTTGTTGTTAGGTGCCATTGAGTCATTTCCAACTCATAACGACCCTATTCACAGCAGAACAAAACACCGCCCAGTCCAGCGCCAGCTCCATGATCCTTGCTACACTTGAGCCCATGACTGCAGCCACTGTGTCAATCCACCTCATTGAGGGCCTTCCCCTCTTTCATCAACCCTTAACCTTACCAAACATGACATTCTTCTCCAGGGAATGGTCCTTTCTGACAACATGACCAAACTAGGTGAGATGAAGTCTGGCTATTCTTGCTTCCAAGAGCATTCCTGCTGCACTTCCTCCAGGACAGATTTGTTAGACCTTTTAGCAGTCCATTGTACTTTTAGCATTCTTCGCCAGCACCACAACTCAAAAGCATTGACTCTTCTTCAGTCTTCCTTATTCATTGTCCAACTCTCACATGCATATGTTGTTATTGTTGTTGTATGGTGCCATCAAGTCATCTCCGATTCATAGCAACCCCATGCACAGCAGAATGAAATACCACCCAGTACCAGGGCAGCTCTGTGATCTCTGCTATCCTTGAGCCCATTTCTGTAGCCACTGTATCAATTCATCTCATCTAGGGCCTTCCCCTACTTTGTTGACCTTCCACCTCACCAAGTGTGTTGGATTGGGTTCTCTAGAGAAACACAAAAACCA
>NW_006921709.1:1735479-1747602 GCF_000298275.1 Orycteropus afer afer | reverse complement strand
AAAACCTCCAGGGCGAGCAGCGCTGCTCGCTCCAGGAAGTATATAGTCCGGAATGTCATTCTTCCAGCTTGTCCCTGGGATAGCATTGCAGGTAGGCCACACCCCTGGGGAAACTCCCCTTAGGCAGACCACCGCTTAGAACTCAGTCATGTGATCCATCATGGGAACCACCACTCACAACTGGAGTCCAGCCAAGTTGACACATCTTCAACTATCACACCAAGCATGACATTCTTCTCCAGGGAATAGTCCCTTCTGATAACATGACCAAAGTAGGTGAGATGAACTCTGGCCATTCTTGCTTCTAAGGAGCATTCTGGCTGCACTTCCTCCAGGACAGATCTGTTAATTCTTTTAGTAGTCCATGGTACCTTCAGCATTCTTTGCCAGCATCACAACTCAAAAGCATCAATTCTTCTTTGGTCTTTCTTATTAATTGTCCAGCTCTAACATGCACATGAGGTGATTGAAAATATCACGGCTTGTGTCAGGCGCACCCTAATCCTCAAGGAGACATTTTTGCTCCTCAGCACTTGAAAAAGGTCTTGTGCAGTTGACTCGCCCAGTGTTATATATCATCTGATGTCCTGACTGCTGCTTCCATTGGTATCAATTGTAGAACCAAGCAATGTGAAGTCTTTGACAACCTCAATATTTTCTCCATTTATCATGATGCCACTTATAGGTCCAGTTGTGAGAATTTTTATCTTATTTATATTGAAATATAATCCTTACTGCAGACTGTATTCTTCAATCTTCATCAGTAAATCCTTCAGGTCATCCTCACTTTCAGGAAGCAAAGTTGTGTCGTCAGCATATCACAGGTTGTTAATGATTCTTCCTCCAATCTTGATGCCATGTTCTTCTTCATATAGTCCAGCTTCTCGGATTATTTGTTCAGCATATAGATTGAATAAGTACAGTGAAAAGACACAACCCTGATGCACTCCCTTCTAGATTCTAAATCATGCAGTGTCCCCTTGTTCTGTTCGAATGACAGCACCTGGTCTATGTATAGGTTCCTCATGAGTACAATTAGGTGTTCATACATATAAGGTGATTGAATATGTCATGCCTTGGGTCAGGCACATCTTAGTTCTCAAGGAGACATCTTTGCTGTTCAGCACTTTAAAGAGGTCTTTTGCAGCAGATTTCTCCAGTGCAATACGTCTTCTGATTTCTTGACTGCTGCTTCCATTGGTGTTGATTGTGGATCTAAGTAATAGGAATTCTTTCAGAACTTTAATCTTCATCCATTTGCCATGATGTTGCTTATTGTTCCAGTTGTGAGGACTTTTGTTTTCTTTATGTTGAGGTGTAATCCATACTGCAGATTGTAGTCTAATCTTCATCAGTAAGTGCTTCAAGTCATCTTCACTTTCAGTAAGCAAGGTTGTGTCATCCACTTATTGCAAGTTGTTAATGACTCTTCCTCCAATCCTGATATTGTGTTCCTCTTCATACAGTAGAACTTTTTGGACTGTTTTCTCAGCATACATATTAAACAAATATAGTGAAAGGGTTCAACCTTGACACACTCCCTTCCTGATTTTAAACCATGCAGTATCCCCTTCTTCTGTTTGAATGACAGCTTCCTGGTCTATGTACAGGTTCATCATGAGTACAATTAAGTGTTCTAGAATTGCCATTCTTCTCAATGTTATCCATTATTTGTTATGATCCAGAAAATCGAATGCTTTTGCATAGTCAATAAAACACAAGTAAACATCCCTCTGGTATTATTTATTGTCAACCAATATCCATCTGACACCAGCAATGGTATCCCTCATTCCACATACTCTTCTGAATTCCACTTGCATTTCTCGAAGTTCCCTGTCAATGTGTTGCTGCATCCATTTTTGAATTATCTTCAGCAAAATTTTATTTGTGTGTGATATCAATGATATTGTTTGATAACTCCCACATTCTGTGAGATCACCTTTCTTTGGAATGGATACAAATATGCATCTTTTCCAGTCTGTTGGACAGGTAGTTGTCTTCCAAATTTCTTGGCATAGATGAATAAGTACTTCCAGTGCAACATCTCTTTGTGGAAACATCTCAATGGGTATCCCATCAATTCCTGAAGCCTTGTTTTTTCCCAATTCCTTCAGTGCAGCTTCAACTTCTTCCTTCAATACCATTGCTTCTTGATCACATGCCAGCTCCTGAAATGGATGAACGTCAACCATTTCTTTTTGGTGTAGTGACTCTGCATATTCCTTCTATCTTTTTTTCTTTTTTATGTTTCCTGCATCATTCAATATTTTGCACATAGAATATTTCAATATTGCACTTGAGGCTTGATTTTTTCTTCAGTTCTTTCATTTTGAGAAATGCCTAGCATGTTCTTCCCTTTTGGTTTTCTAACTCCATGTCTTTGCACATTTCATTATAATAATTGATTTTGTCTTCTTGAGTTGCTCTTTGAAATCTTCTGTTCAGCTCTTTTATGTTGTCATTTCTTTCATTTGCTTTAGTTACTCTTTCTTCAAGAGCAAGTTTCAGAGTCACTTCTGACATCCATTTTGGTCTTTTGTTCCTTTCCTGTCTTTTTAATGACTTTTTGCTTTCTTTATGGATGATATTCTTCATATCCTCCCACAGTTCATCTAGGTTTCAGTCATTGGTGTTCAATGCATCAAATCTATTCTTTAGATGGTCTCTAAATTCAAGTAGGGTATAATGAAGGTCATATTTTGGCTCCTGTGGACTTGTTATAATTGTCTTCAGCTTCAGCTTGAATTTGTATATGAGCAGTTGATGGTCTGTTCCACAGTCAGCTCCTGGACTCATTTTTGCTGTAGATATTAAGCTTCTCCATTGCCTCTTTCCAGAGATGCAGTTGATTTGATTCCTGTGTACTCTGGCTGGCAAAGTCGATATATACAGCTGCCATTTATGTTGTTGAAAAAAAATGTATTTGCTGTGAATAAGTCATTGATCTTGCAAAATTATATCATGTGATCTCTGGTGTCATTTCTATCACCAAGGCCATATTTTCCAACTACTAATGGTTCTTATTTGTTTCCAACCTTTGCATTCCAATCACCAGTAAAAATCAACATAACTAGATTGCATGTTTTGTCAATTTCAGACTGCAGAAATTGGTAAAAATCTTCAATTTCCTTGTATATAGCTTTTGAGACTAAGACAGTCTAGAAGAAGGAAGGAGTCATCCATTTCTCAAAGAATTAGCCAGTGAAAACCTTATGAATAGCAGTGAGACACTGTCTTCTGTAGTACTGGAAAACTATGAATAGCCCTGAAGCTTTGTCCAATATAGTGCCAGAAGATGAGCCCCTCATGTTGGAAAGCACTCAAAATATGGCTGGGGGAGAGTTTTCTCCTCAAAGTAGAGTCAACCTCAATGACATGGATGGAGTAAAGCTTTCAGGACCTCCATTGCTGATGTGGCATGAGTCAAAATGGGAAGAAACAGGTGCAAGTATCCATTAATAATCAGAACATGGGATGTATGAAGTATGAGTCTAAGAAAATTGGAAGTTGTCAGAAATGAAATGGAACACATAAAGATCAATATCCTAGGCATTAGAGAGATGAAATGGACTGGTTTTGGCCATTTTGAGTCAGACAATCATATGATCTACTATGCCAGAAAACACAAATTGAAGAACAATGGCATGGCATTCATCATCACAAAAAATGTTTCAAGATCTATCCTGAAATATAATGTTGTCAGTGATAGGATAATATCCAGAGAAACTTTCAAAACCAAAACCAAACTCACTGCTGTCAAGTGAGTCCCAACTCACAGTGACCTGTCCTTTAGTTTCTGAGGCAGTATCTCTATGGAAGTAGATTGCCCAGTCTTCCTTCTGAGGAGTGGCTGGTGGATTTGAACGACCAGCCTTCTGGTTAGCAGTCCAGTGTCTTAGGCACTATTCCACCAGAGAAACTTAAGGGCTAGAAAATGTGCTCTGTCTACACTTGTTGTAAAAGTGATGCTGGACAGGCATGCCAGGACTGAAGACACATTTCCAGTGTTTCTCAGAAGAAACTTTTCTTTCAAAGGTCCAAATAATCTTCTTTTCAGGTAAGGATATGAAGGAATCACAAACTTGAGATAGGAAAATGCAACTTATACTCTTATTTATCCTCTGCTGCATCCTTCTCCCTTTCGTTATTCCCAGAATAAAAAATTGTAATCTTTTTACCGAGAATTGCTGATTGTTTTAAGACTTCAGACATTAAAGATGTGACAACTGCTCTAAGAAAAATGTTGACAACTTTTTAAAAATAATTCATATTGAAAGGTACCCTGTGAATATAAGGAGATAGTGATATTTTAAAAAATATTTTGTGTAAATTAATAACCTCTAGAATTAAAATATTAGAGAAAACAATATTTAATTTGGTTTAGAACTTGATCAATATAGGATATATTCATTCTTTTGTTTGTGCTACTGGTTTCATGGACATGATGATTTTAAAATATGTTCACAATGTTTATGTATTCCTCCCTTCAGGATGTAGAATCTTATTCCTCTCCCCTTGAGTGCAGGCTGAATTTAGTGATATTCTTGGAATAAATAGAATAAAGGAGAACTGATGTCTTCAGAGTCTTTCAAGGTAGGTCACAGGAGACATAGCAGTTTCCTCTGTGTTAGCTCCCATTTCTTGAGGTAACAAAAATAACCTAATGCCTCCTATGAAAACAAGAAAGGAACTGAGGCCTCCAGTCAATATGAGCATGTACCATTTTGGAAGCATATCCTTCAGACCCGTGAAGGCTTCAGATGTCTGCATCCCCTTCTGACATCTAACTGGAACCAGGTGAGACTGCCTGAGCCTGAGCCTGAGCCACACAGCTAAGCCACTCCTAAATCCCACAAGTCCCTATGTTCAGCCTACACTAAAGGGGAGAGAAATTAGATACTACATCTTAAAGGAAGGAGTATAAAAAATGTTTTGAACATATTTTAAAATCATCACACCCATGAAACTAATAACACAAGAAGAAACTGTGAGATAACAATTTTTTTTTTTAAGCCACTAGATTTAGGGATAATTCATTATATATCAACAAAGTACTAATATAACAGGTATTTCCATATATCAAAATGTATGCTTTAAACATACATTTATTATCTGTCAATTATAACTCAATAAAGCCAAAGAATGTGAAAAAAAAAAAAAAAAACATTATAAGGTAAAACTAAAACCTTATGACTTATTATTGGAAGAATATTTGGATCTTTTTGAGATGACCAATCTGCAGACTAAAGCTAGGTGTAGAACTAGATTTTTGGTAAAAAATAGACCAAAAAAAAAAAAAAAAATCCAAGGAAAAGTATTGAATGTTTATTTTAATATTACTGTATCAAGTAAGCACTAGAACTAAATATTCTATCATAATTGCTGGATTCATACCCTTATTAGCTATCAAGATCTTTTTCTTATTTAACTCAGCCATCCATTATGGTTTAAAATGAAAATGTGAACACTTAACAATTTCTTCCTAACAGCAGTGGAGAAAGTTTAAATAAGTACAATCAGTTCTTGTTTACATAAACTAATGGAGAAAAGAAATAGCTCTGGAGTAACACAGAAAATTCTGTTTGATTTTGAAAGAGAATGGAAATCAGGAGTCAAGGAGAAATTGCTCCATGGGTCAGGACAGATATTCTCTGTTTCTACCCCATTTTCCTGGAACCTAACATATACTCACTTTCCCCTTCTAAGGCCTGGCCCAATCGGAATCAGGCCAAGGAGCTTTGGTCTAAAGCAATTGTAGGTAGAGAGAAAGAAACTCAACATGCCAACATAGGAACTATGCTGAAAGCTGCAAATGAAAGCTTTTGTTTTCTTGTAGAGATAACACTTAGGTACTAGATCACAGTGAGTACTTCCTTCTTCTCTTCCCTCATCCACCTTCAAAATCTGAATTATCTTAATGTTCTTCTACATACACATATATACACACACATGTAGGCACACACATATCCCATGCTGAAATCATGTGGATTGAATATCTGGCAATCATGACAAATTGAGGACATAAAGTGGTGATCCTAGAGATTTTGGTGGTCCTAGAGATCGGAGAGCAAAAAGTCAAAGGTGAGCAAAGGAACCACAAAGCAAAGGGAAAAGTGTGAAAAGATCCAAAGGAGAAAGAAAGGAAAGTGAAAGCTATATGGTGCAGTTTAAGTCTGGAAGGGGAAAACTAGAGTGAAGCCTCCTGTAACCCACTGTGAGTTTAAAGAGGAGTTGAATAAAGCAAAGAAACTGCTCCCAAATCCCCACCTCCTAACGTCCCTAATGAGTTAGGATATATGACTCAAAGTTGAATTAAAGAACTACTTTACATATTTTTTTTTAACTCCAAATACATGGTTCACTACCCAACCAAACAAACCAAATTCACTGCTGTTGAGTAAATTCAACTGATAGCAACCCTTCATTGGGTTTAAAAGGCAGTATCTCTACAGAAGTAGATTGCCCAGTCTTCCTTCCAAGGAGTGGCTGGTGGGGCTTGAACCACCAGCCTTCTGGTTAGCAGTCAAATGCCTTAGGCACTGCACCACCAAAGCTCCCTGACTACCTAACAGCAAGTATTTTTTAATAATCAAATAAATCAGAAAACTCTCTTGAAGAACATAACAGAGAGCTTACATTTAAATTATGACCAGTGCCTGAGAACCAATGTTAGGTATTAGAATTTACAAATCTCTGTGGATAAGTAGGGTGCTCTGGTGGCATAGTGCCTAAGGCATTTGACAACTAACCAGAAGGCTGGTGGGTTTGAACACTCCTCAGAAGGAAGGTTGGCCAATCTAATTCTGTAGTGATACCACCTCGGAAACCCAAGGAGGGGTTGCTATGAGTTGGGTCTGACTCGATGGCAGTGTGTTTGGTTTTGTTTGGTGGGTAAGCAATTCACAGTGAAAATAATTCACCTGTGATTAAATAGAAGTTGACAATATGGCCACTGACTCTCACTTCTCTGAGAATCTGACAATGATTGTGAAAATACCAAAGTTATTTTTGTACCTCGCTGAATTACACATAGCTATCTTAAATCTATATATCAACCGAACATCGATGCTGAAAGGAGCCTTCTGGCCAGTTATCCATCATCCCTCTAATACACAAATAATTGTAATGACAATCAACCAAATGGTTATTTAGTCTGTGTGGGAACACTTCAAGGGTCTATTTTGGTTACTTAGTTCCCCTCTAACAGAATATACCACAAATGGGTGGGTTACTTTAACAAACAGGAATTTATTCTCTTACAGTTTTGGAGGTTAGAAGTACGAGTTCAAAGTGTCAGACTCTAGAGGCTAAGTGAAAGCCCCTCGACCTTGGGTTTCAGCTCTGCATCTTGCTCTCAACCCACTGGAGCTGGAGGCTTTCTTTACTCAGGCAGCTGCTGGCTGCCGAGGCTGACAAATCCAAAGTCGACAAGTAAAAAGGCACAGTCCCAATATTATGAAACCACATGATAAGCCACTGATTCAAGTCCATTAAATCTCAAGATGGGCAGACAAGGTGCCAGGCTGCTGAACAATGGGTAGGCTACATGCAGGATTCAAGCATGCCAAAAGCTGCAGACCATTCCTAAAGCTTCACTTTATATACTGGGAGCAGACTACATCCCTAAGACACCTACTCAGCTGCTCACAGTAGATTCCACTATGGAATTGATTACCAGTCTCATCATGAGGAATACTACAACCAGCTGCCCAGCCACTCAAAACCAGGTCCAGGCAAGTTGACACATAACCTTAATTACCACAGGTGAAAGAATGCAAAAATCTCTGAAGACTGCTGCATTTATGTGGACATCCCTGGTTATCTTGTGTCAGCTTTCTGGTTTTGTTTTTCCTTTAATTTATCCCCAAACGCTAACTTCTCATTAACTAAAACAGAAAAAAAGCAAAAAATTTTCTAAACATTTTAGGGGACTTCTAGCAAGATGACAGAATAAGCAGATAAGTTTCCCATACCCTCCACAACAAAGAAATGAAAAACCTATTGAAACACTTGTTGCTGTCGTTAGGTTCTGTCAGTTGGCTCCAACTCATAGCAACACTATGTCAAACAAAACAAAACACTGCCTGGTCCTGTGCCAATCTCACAATCCCTGCTATACTTGAGACCATCTTTGCAGCTACTGTGTGATTCCATCTCTTTGAGCATCTTCCCATTTTTAGCTAACCCTCTATTTTCTCCAGTGACTGGTCCTTTCTGACAGTATGACCAAAGTAGGTGAAACACACTGTGGCCATTCTTGCTCCAAAGAGCATTCCAGCTGAACTTGTTCCAGAACAGATTTGTTCATTCTTCTGGTAGTCCATCATATTTTCAGTATTCTTTGCCAACACCACAATTCAAAGGCATTGATTCTTCTTTGGTCTTCCTTAGCCATAGTCAAGCTTTCACATGCACATGAGGCAATTGAAAATAACATGGCTTGGGGTGTACCTTAGTCCTCAAAGTGATGTCTTTGCTTCTTAACACTCCTAAGAGAACTTTTGAAGCAGGTTTGCTCAGTGTAGTACAATATCTGATTTCTTCATTGCTGCTTGCATGGGTGTTGATTGCAAATCCAAGTAATATGAAATCCCTGCAACTTCAGTCTTTTCCCTGTTTATCATAATGTTGCTGATTTGTCCACTTGGTGAGGCTTTTTGTTTCCAAAAATGGTGTAATCTATACTGAAGCCTGTAATCTTTGATTTCATTACTAAATACTTCAAGTCTTCTTTACTTTCAGTAAGCAAAGTTGTGTCATCCACGTTACAAGTTGCTAATTAGTCTTCCTCCAATCCTGATGCTACATTCTTCTTCATACAGTCAAGCTTCTCAAGTTATTTCTCAACATACAGAATGAATAAATATGATGAAAGGATACAACCCTGACTTACACCGTTCCTGGTTTTAAACCATGCAGTATTCCCTTATTCTGTTTGAACGCCAGCCTCTTGCTCTATGCACAGGTTTCTCATGAGCAGAATCAAATGGTTTTGAATTCTTTTTCTTCACAATGTTATCTATAATTGGTACGATGAACACAACCAAATGTCTTTGCATAGTCAATAAAACACAAGTAAACATCTTTCTGGTATTCTTCACTTTCAGCTATCTGACATCAGCAATGATATCCCTAGCTCCATGTCCTCTTCTGAATCCATCTTGAATTTCTGGAAATTCCATGTTAATATAATTCTGAGACCATTTTTGAATGATATAAAACATCATACACAAAGAAAGCAAATGATCATTAAGAAGATATGAAAGGAAGAAAAGACCAAAGTGGATGTCAGAGGAGACTCTACAACTTGCTCTTGAACAGATAGTAGCTTAAACAAATGGAAGAAATCATGGAATAAAAGCTGAACAGAATGTTTCAAAGGGTGCCTCTAGAAGACAAAGTAAAGTATTATAATGAAATGTGTGGAGACCTGAAAGTAGAAAACCAAAAGGAAAGAACATGCTCAGTATTTCTCAAGTTGAAAGAACTGGAAAAAAAATTTCATGTGTCAACTTGCAATGTTGAAGTATTCTGTGGGCAAAATATTGAATGACATAGGAAACATCAAAAGAAGATAGAAGGAATACACAGTCACCATACCAAAAAGAATTGGTCGATGTTCAACTATTTCAGGAGGTGGCATATGATCAAGAAACAATGGCATCGATGGAAGAAGTCCAAGCTTCACTGAAGGAATTGGCAAAAGAACAAAGCTCCATATTGAAAGACTATTCATTGAGAAGGAGCTCTGGTAGCATAGTGGCTAAGACACTTGACTGCTAACCAGAAGGCTGGCGGTTCAAACCCACCAGTCACTCCTCGGAAGGAAGATGGGGCAATCTACTTCCGTAGTGATACTGCCTCGGAAACCCAAGGAGGGGTCGCTATGAGTCGGGTCCGACTCGATGGCACATAACAACAACAACAACTCATTGAGATGTTTCAACAAATGAATGCAGCAGTGGAGGTGCTTACTTGTTTATGCCAAGAAATTTGGAACACAGACACTTGGCCAAATGACTGGAAAATATTGATATTTGTGCCCATTCCAAAGACAGTTTATTCAGCAGAACATGGAAATTATTGAGTATCATTAATATCACACACAAGTAATATTTTGTTGAAGTAATTCAAAAATGAAAACTACCTAGATGATAATTCTGAAACCCTGAGCTTCAAAGGGAAGGACAAAGAAGTGTATTAAGTCTGACTAGTAAAAGAAACTGAATGAAAACAGTGAATAAGAAGACAGATGAAGCAGTGAACTATCAATAGTTCTGATGTTATGGCCATTTGAATATTTGCAAATGGAACTCCGATCAGCACAGCCACCTGATAATTGGTTCCACTTGCCAAGAAGTGTATGGCTCCCACACTGGTATCTGACACCAATTGTACTCAAATTATTCCAGGACACAGAAAAGATTAGAATGCTTCCAAATTTATTTTATGAAGCTAGCATGACCCTGATACAAAAGCATGCAAGGGCACCACTAAAAAGGAAAATTATAGACCAATATCCCTCATGAATATAGACTCAAAATAAATTCAACAAAATCTTAGCCAATAGAATCCAATACTATATAAAAAAATAATATAATATGATCAACAGGGACTCATACTAGGTATGCAAGATTGGTTCAACATTAGAAAACAATCAATGTAATCCATCACATAAATAAAACAAAGGAAAAGAACCACATGATCATATCAATCAAAGCAGAAAAAGGCATTTGATAAAACCTAAAACCCATTCCTGATAAAAATTCTCAGCAAAATAAAAATAAATGGTGAATTCCTCAATATAATAAAGGGCATATATGCAA
This sequence comes from Orycteropus afer afer, assembly GCF_000298275.1. Lineage (NCBI taxonomy): Eukaryota > Metazoa > Chordata > Mammalia > Tubulidentata > Orycteropodidae > Orycteropus > Orycteropus afer. Next base: position 1,736,776 of record NW_006921709.1, on the reverse strand, counting down.
AACCAATAGCCAGCATTATTCTCGACAGAGACTGAAAGCATTCCACTTGAAAATAAGAATCAGAAAAGGATCTCTTCTATCACCACATCTATTCAACATTGAATTGGAAGTCACAGCCAGGACAATAGGCAAAAAAGAGAAATAAAACACATTAAAATTGGCAAAGAAGTAAAATTATCTCTATTTGCAGATGACATGATCCTATACATAGAAAATCCAAGAGACTCTGCAAGAAAACTATTGGAACTAATTGAAAGATTCAGCACATTGGCAGGATAAGAGATCAACATAGAAAAACCAGTTGGATTCTTCTATGTCAACAAAGAGATTTCTGAAAAGGAAATAAATGAAACAACACCATTTTCAATAGCTACCAAAAAGATAAAATGCTTAAGAATAAATCTTAACAGAGATAGAAAATATCTATACAAAGAAAACTACAAAATGCTACTACAAGAAACTATAAGGGACCTACAAAAATGGAAGAACATACCATGTTCAGGGATAGAAAGACTGAACATTGTGGAAATGTCAATACTACCCAAAGAAATCTATAGATTCAATGCAATCTCCATTGAGATTCCATCAGTGTTCTTTAAAGACATGGAAAAACCTATCGTGAATTTTATATGTAAAGGAAAGAAGCTCTGGTGGCATAGTCACTAAACCATTTGACTGCTAACCAGAAGGTTGACAGTTCAAACCCAATTGCTGCTCCATGGAAAGAAGACGGAACAATCTACTTCCACAAAAATTTACCTTGGATAAGCAAAGCACTACTGAAGAGGAAGAATAAAGTAGGAGGTCTCACACCGAGATCTCAAAACCTATTTAACAGTCGTCATGACAGTCAAAAAAGCCTCGTATTGTTACAATGACAAACATATAGACCAGTGCAACAGAATTAAGAGTCTAGAAATAGATCCATCCTCCTCTGGACAGCCTATCCTGGACAAAGTGCTGAAACTCATTAAAAGGGAAAGATATAATCCCTTTAACAGATGATGCTAGCAAAACAGGATATCCATTTTCAGAAAAATGAAACAAGATCCATACTTCACACTAGACACAAAAGTTAATTCAAGATGGATCAATGAGCTAAATGTAAAACCTGTTACAATGTGGGGATTGAAAAATTATAAAGTTAATCAAAGAAAAAAATAGGGACAAATTTAAGAGCCTTAATTTAAGGCATAAATAGACTATCAAACATAACTGAAAATGCAAAAAAAAATTGAATTTGGACTGTTTTAGTTTAACAAAATAAAAAGAGAACTTAAAGATTAGGGAAAAAATA
>NW_006921709.1:1734380-1735379 GCF_000298275.1 Orycteropus afer afer | reverse complement strand
AAAAAAAAAAAAAAAAAGCAGAAGATAAGCTAGATGACTGGGACAAAATAAAAAGAGAACTTAAAGATTAGGGAAAAAATATTTGGCAACAACATATCTGATAAGAGACTTATCTCTAAAATTTGTAGTAAACTTCAACATCTTAACAACAAAAAGACAATTAAAAAATGGGCAGAGTTCGTGAACAGACACTTCACCAAAGAAGATATTCAGGTGGCCAACAAGCACAAGAAGAAATGCTCACGTTCATTAGCCATTAGAGAGATGTAAATCAAAATAACAATGAGATATCATTTCATCCCAGCAACAATAGCAACGTTCACTGAGACAGAAACAACAAATGCTGGCAAAGATGTGGAGAGTTTGGAACTCATACATTGTTAGTGGGACTGTGAAATGGTATAATCTCTCTGGAAAATGGCGACACTTCCTTAAAAAGTTGGAAATAGAAATACCATTTGATCCAGTAATCCTACTACTCAGTATATACCTTAAAGAAATGAGAACTGGGACATGAATAGATATATACACACTCATGTTCATTGCAGCACTATTCATAATAACAAAGAAATGCAAAAAACCTAAGTGCCCATCAATGGATGAATAGATAAACTATGGTGCATACACACAATAGAATACTATGCAACAGGTTTGTCCTGCCGTGGTGACGGGTTGATGTTAGTTTTGAGGCTGAGTCACTGATGTTTCAAACCCAGTGGGACGCACATGGTGCACAGGTATCAGCCCAGCTTACAAACTGAGATAGACTAGGAAGAAGGAAGAAAGCATCCACTTCTCAAAGAATTGGCCAGGGAAAACCTTATGAGTAGCAAAGAAACACTGTCTGATACAATACCGCGCAACTTTATGAATAGTCCGATTAGCCTAGAAGGCTCTCAAAATAGGACTAGGAAAGAGCTGCATCATCTGAGTAAACCCAGCCTTACTCATATGGATAAGGTAAAGCTTTCAAGACCTCCATTTGCTGATGTGGCACCA
>NW_006921709.1:1730017-1730571 GCF_000298275.1 Orycteropus afer afer | reverse complement strand
TGGTTTTGTTTTTAGGATACATAAGTAGACAGACAAGATGATCAGGTATTGGTAGGCAGGTGAGAATATACCCATGACTATACATAGGTTTGGTAAGATGATATTTCTATATACATATTTGTATGGGCTATAAAAATGTCTGTGTATATAATAGAGCAAGTGGGGGCAAAGTTGTGATAACTTCTTAGCCACAACCAAATACCTGAGGGAATGAGTTGCTGGGTTTGGATGCATGTTCACATCAAGCTCAACTGGCATAACATACTACACAAAAACATTGTTCTACATCCTACCTTGGTTAGCAGTGACTGCAATTTTAAAAGCTTGTGAGTCACCATCTAAGACATAACAATAGTCTCTCCCATCTGGAGCAAAGAAAAGTGAAGAAAATCAAAGGCACATGGAAACAATTAGTCCAAAGAACTAGTGGACCATAGGAACCTCAGCCTACATGCACTGAGACCAGGAGAGCTGGATGGTACACAGCAACCAGTCAGAAAAGGAACAAAATGGAGATCCTGAATAGAATGGGAATAATTAAAAAAAAAAAAAAA
>NW_006921709.1:1724635-1728552 GCF_000298275.1 Orycteropus afer afer | reverse complement strand
GTTGAGGGGCTTTTACCCAGCCCCTAGAGCCTAGCACTTTGAACTTGGACTTAAAGCCTCCAAATTGTAAGAATAAACTCCTGTTTGTTAAAGCCATCCCATTTATGGTATATTCCTGTCAGAGTGGCACTAGGTAACCAGAACAACAATCAACCAACCACCTAGACCTCATACACCTATACAGAACACCAACCAATAACAGTACAACACATGTTATTTTCCAATGCACATGTGATCCAGAATAGATCATATGTTAAGCCACAAAGCAGCCTCAATTAACTTTAAAATATTAAAGTACTACAAAGCATCCTCTCAGGTCATAATACTATAAAATGAGAAATCAACAAAATGAAGATCAAGGAAAAAAAATCAAGTACATGAAAATGAGTAGTCCCCTGCTTAAAAATAGAAGAAATTAAGTGCTTGAATCAAATGAACATGAAAACATAACAAACCAAAATCTTTGGTATGTTACAGCAAAAGCAGTGGTCAGAGGACAATTTATAGCAATAAAAGCACACATCAAAAAAGAAGAAACAGCCAAATTAACATCTTAACTCCAAATCTCCAATAATTAGAAAAACAGCAGAAAGAAAAAAAAAAAAAAAAGAATCTACAAATACCAGAAGAAAGGGAATAATAAAGATTTAAGCAGATATAAGAGAAACAAATAACAGAAAAACAACAGAAAGAATCAACAAGACTAGAAGTTTGTTCTTTGAAAGGATTATAGACAATTGACAAACACTGACAAATTTAACAAAGGAAAGGAAAGAGAAGATGCAAATAACATGACTAAGAAATGAAATAGGTGATGTCACAACAGAACCAAATGAAATAAAAAGAATAACAGAATAAAAAGAAGACCTGTACTACAACAAATTTGAAAAGCTAGAGGAAACGAACAAATCCTAGTTTCATACTACCTACCTAAACAAACAAAGTCTGAGAAAAAAAATATGACCAGACTCATCACAAAAGAGGAAATTGAACAGGTCATAGAAAAAAAGTCCCAACAAAACAATGTCCCGGTCCTGATGGCATCACTGCCAAACTCTACCAAATATTCAGAGAAGAGCTGACACCAGTTGTACTCAAATTATTCCAGAATAGAGAAAAAGATGGCATACTCTCAAGCTCATTCTATAACTAAGCATGACCCTGATACCAGAACCAGTTAAGGACACCACAGATAAAGAAAATTATATACCAGTATATCTTGTGAATATAGATGCAGATATTCTGAACAGAATTCTAGCCAATAGAATTCAACAATGTTTCAAAAAAAAAATTATACATTACCAAGTGGGATTCAAACCAAGCATGCAAGGAAAGTTCACTATTAGAAAAACAATAAATATAATCTACTACATAAATAAATAACAACAACAAAATACTTGACAAAATTCAACACCTGTTCTTGATTTAAAAAAAAAAAAAAAAAAACCTTCAGCAAAATAGGAATAGAAGGGACATTGACTAACATAATTAACAGCATATAAACAGCCAACAATATTCTCAGTGGAAAGAGACTGAAAACAGTCCCCTTGCAAAACAGGAACAAAACAATGGTATCCTTTATCACCACTGCTATTCAGTACTGTAGTGGAAGTCCTGGACAGAACAATAAGGCAAGAAAGGGAAATAAAAGACATCCAAATTGGCAAAGTAAAATTAAACTATCTTTATTTGCAATGATATGACCCCAGAGTCTCAACAATAGCAAAAACTATTGGAATTAATAGAAATATTCAGCAAAGTGTCAGGGTACAAGATCATCTTAAAAAATCAGTTACACTAATAAAGAGAACTCTGAAAAGGAAATCAGGAAAACAATACCATTCACAATAACCACCAAAAAGATGGACCACTTAGGAATAAAGCTAACCAGAGGCACATAAAGATTCAAATAAAACTATAAAACCTTACTACAAGAATCCCAAAGAGCACTACACAAATGAAAGAATATACCATTCTCATGCACAGGAAAAGCTAATATTGTGAAAATGTCAATACTATGCAAGCAATCAATAGACACAATGCAATCCTGATCCAGATTACATCAAACTTTAAAGAGATGGACAATCTAACTAGTAACTTTATATGGAAGAGGCCTGGATAAGCAAAGCATTGCTAAGGAAGAACAAAGTAGGGGCCTCACAATCCTCTATCTCAAAATATATCACAATATATATCACAATGACAGACACATAGAACAATGGAACAGAATTGAGAACCCAGAAGCAAATCCATCCACTTATGAATAGCTTGAAAAGGAGCCAAATCACATTAAATTGGGAGAGATAGTCTCTTTAACAAATGGTGCTGGCAAACAGGATATCCATTTGCAGAAAAATGAAACAGGATCCATATCTCTCATCATATACAAAAATTAACTCAAGAGAGGTCAAAGACCTAAATGTAAAACCTAAAACTAAAAAGATCATCAAAGAAAAAAATAAGGTCAACTTTAGGAGCCCTAATACATGGCATAAAGGAGCTCTGGTGTCATAGTGGTTAAAGAATTTAACTGCTAACCAAAAGGTCAGCAGTTCAAACCCACCAGTTGTTCCATGGAAGAAAGATGAGGCCATCTGCTTCTTTAAAGATTTACAGCCTTGGAAATCCCATGGGGCTGTTCTATTCTGTCCTATAGGGTTTCTATGAGTTGGATTCCACTTGACAGCAGTGGCATAAGTCCACTATCAAACACAACTAAGCACACACAAGCAGCACAAGAAAAACTAGATGATTGAGATCTACTAAAAAAATAAACATTAAAAGAGTAAAAAAAAGGAAAGAAAGAAATTATTCAGTGGGGAAAAAAATGGCAATGATGTATCACTCAAGGGACTATCTCTAAAATTCGTAGAAAACTTCAACATATCAGCAACAAAAAAGCAACACAATTAAAAAATGGGCAAAGGAAGTGAATAGACACTTCACCAAAGAAGACACTCAGGCGCCCAACAAACACATAAAGAACTGATCGCAATTATTAGACATTAAAGAGGTGCTAATGAAAATGACAATGAGATTTCATGTCACCCAAGCATTAATAGCAAAGTTCAAAAGAACAGAAACAAATACTGACAAGGGGGTAGAGAAAATGGAACCTTCATCTTACTCATGTAAAATGGTGCAACTATTGTAGAAAATAGGAGCTCTAGCAGCACAGTGCCTAAGGCACTTAACTGCTAACCAGAAGGCTGGTTCACAACAAGGTATATATCCTGGAGAAATAAGAGCCACGGTGTGAGAATATATGTACACCTAAGTTCATCACAGCTTTATTCACAATACCAAAAAGATGGGAACAACCTAAGTGCCCATCAATGGAAGAATAGATAAACCCACTTTTATACATACACACAACGGGGTACTACATGTTAAAGAATAATGATTAATCTGAGAAACACCTCAATTTTGCTGAGTGAAATCAGTTACTTTGCTTACTAAAGAACAAATATTGTATGAGACCACTACTGTAAAAAGTCAAGAAAAGGCTTACACACATACAAAGAAACATTTTTTCAGGGTTACTAGTAGTAGGAGGGATAGTGAGGGTAAATCACCAGCTAGAAGATAGACACTTAGTAACTTGGGTGAAGGGAAAGGCAGTTTACAACAAGGGAGAGGTCAGCACAAAATGATCAAGGCAAAGGGAGACACTGAGAAGAGCACAAGAATTAAAAGCAATGGAGGTAAATACTACGACATTCACAATCCTACAATAACAGTAATCTACAAGTGGATACATGCATAAACATGCAAGGTGAACAGGAGTGGGAGGGTGAATGAGACTACACTCACAAATATATACATAGGTTTGCAAAGGATATTTATTCTTATATATATATATGTGTATATATATATATATGTGTGTATATATATATATATATATGTATATGTATACA
>NW_006921709.1:1721635-1723975 GCF_000298275.1 Orycteropus afer afer | reverse complement strand
TAAGAGCAGGGCCCAACTTTCAAGGACACTTAACAGCATCAACCCACAAAAGCCAGGGCCCATCAGTCCTAGTCCTTATGGGGACACTGAAAGTATCAACCTATTTCTGGGAGCCGTTGCTCAATTAGTCACTCACCATGTCCCATCAGTCCTTTAAGACTTAGGGCTCTCCACAGACAATGCTCTACATCCGACTTTGGTCTTAAAAGCTTGTGAGCAGCCATCTAAGGTGTAACTATTGGTCTCTCCCCGTCCAGAGCAAACAAGAATGAATAAAATCAAAGACACAAGGAAACAATTAGTCCAAAGGACTAGTAAACCATGTGAATCCCTGCTTTCAGGATCCTGAGACAGAAGAGCTAGATGGTGCCTGGCTACCACCACTTAGCACTCTGAAAGGAATCACACTAGGAGGTCCTGAATGTTTTTGTTGTTGTTAGGTGTCTTCAAGTCGTGTCCGACTCATAGCGACCCCATGCACAGCAGAATGAAACAGCCTGTTCTTGCTCCATGATCCCTGCTATACTTGAGACCATCATCGCGGCCACTACATCAATCCATCTCCTTGAGGCCCTTCCTGTCATTTGTTGCCCTCCACCTTACCAAGTATGACATCCTTCTCTAGAGAATGGTTCCTTCTGACAACATGACCAAAGGAGGTGAGATGAAGTCTGGCCATTCTTGCTTCCAAGGAGCATTGCAGCTGCACTTCCTTCAGGACAGATCTGTTAGCTCTTTAAGCAGTCCACGATACTTTCAGCATTCTTCGCCAGCACCACAACTCAAAGGATCAATTCTCCTTCAGTCTTCCTTATTCATTGTTCAGCTTTCACATGCATATGGGGCGATTGAAATACCATGATTTGTGTCAGGTGTACCTTAGTCCTCAAGGAGACATCCTTGCTCCTCAGCATTTAAAAGAAGTCCCTTGCAGCCAACTTGCCCAGTGCTATACATCATCTAATGTCCTGACTGTTGCTTCCATTGGCATCGATTTTAGAACCAAGAAATGTGAAGTCTTTGACAACTTCAATCTTTTCTCCATTTATCATGATGCTGCTTAAAGGTCCAGTTGTGAGGATTTTTGTTTTCTTTATATTGAGATGTAATCTATACTGCACCTGTAGTCTTCAATCTTCATCAGTAAGTGCCTCAAGTCATCCTAACTTTCAGCAAGCAATGTTGTGTTGTCAGTGTATCACAGGTTGTTAATTATTCTTCCTCCAATCTTGATGTCATGTTCTTCTTTATATAATCCAGCTTCTCAGATTATTTGCTCAGCATATGGATTGAATAAGCATGTGGAAAGGATACAAACTTGACACTCTCCATTCTTGATTTTAAACGATGCAATGTCCCCTTGTTCTGTTCAAACAAAAGCCTCCTGGTCAATGTACAGGTCCCTCATGAGCACAATCAAGTGTTCTGGAATTCCCTTCCTTCTCAATGTCATCCACAATTTGTTATGATCCAATCAAATGCCTTTGCATCGTCAATAAAACACAAGTAAATATCTTTCTGGTATTCTTTGCTTTGAGCCAGGATCCATCTGACAGTAGCTATGATATCCCTTGTCCCACATCCCCTTCTGAATCCAGCTTGCACCTCTGGAAGTTCTCTGCCAATATACTGCTGCAACTGTTTTTGAATTATCTTCAGTAAGATCTTACTTGCGTGTGATGTTAAGGATATTGATCAATAATTTCCACATTCTGTGGGATCATCTTTGGTTGGAATAGGTACAAATATGGCTCTCTTCCAGTCAGTTGGCCAGGTAGCTGTCTTCCAAATCTCTTGGCGTAACCGAGTGCCTCCAGTGGGGCATCTGTTTGTTGAAACATTTCAATGGGTATTCTGTCAATTCTTGGAGCCTTATTTTTCACCAATTCCTTCAGTGTAGCTTCAACTGCTTCCTTCAGTACCATTAGTTCTTGATCATATGGCACCTCCTGAAATGGATGAAGATCTACCAGTTCTTTTTGGTACAGTGACTCCATGTATTCCTTCCCTCTTCTTTTGATGTTTCCTGCATCATTCAATATTTTGCCCATAGAATCTTTCAATATTGCAACTCAAGGTTAATTTTTTTTTTTCCTCAGTTCCTTCAGCTTGAGAAATGCTGAATGTGTCCTTCCCTTTTGGTTTTCTCACTCCAAGGCTTTGTACATTTCATTATAGTGATTGGCTTTTTCTGTTGAAGCTTCTCTTTGGAATCTTCTGTTCAGCTCTTTTATATTTTAATTTCTTCTATTTGCTTTAGCTACTCTCCGTTCAAGGAGCTCTGGTAGCATAGTGGCTAAAGCACTTGACTGCTAACCAGAAGGCTGGCAGTTCAAACCC
>NW_006921709.1:1716720-1721175 GCF_000298275.1 Orycteropus afer afer | reverse complement strand
GCTGAAGATATTGAGCTTCTCCATTGCCTCTTACCACAGATGAAGTCATTCTGTTTCCTGTGTATTCCATCTGGCGAAGTCCAAGTATACCACCACCATTTGTGTTGTTGAAAAAACGTATTTGCAATGAATAAATCATTGGTCTTGCAAAATTTTATCATGCGATTTCCAGCATCATTTCTGTCAGCAAGGCCAAATTTTCTAACTACCAGTAATTCTTCTTTGTTTCCAACTTTTGCATTCCAGTCACCACAGATAATTAACACATCCTGATTGCTTGTTCGGTCAATTTCAGACTTCAGAAGCTGATAAAAATCTTCAATTTCCTCATCTTTGGCTTTGGTAGTTGGTGCATAAATTTGAATAATAGTCATATTAACTGGTAGTCCTTGTAGGCCTATGGATATTATCCTATCACTGACAGCATTGTATTTCAGGACAGATCTTGAAACATCCTTTGTGATGATGAGTGCCACGCCATTCTTCAAATTGTCAATTCCCAGCATAGTACACCACATGGTAGTCTGATTCAAAATGGCCCAAACTAGTTCATTTCAGCTCACTAATGTGTACGATATCAATCTTTATGTGTTCCATTTCATTTTTGACAACTTCCAATTTTCCTAAACTCATGTTTTTTGTATTCCATGTTCCAGTTATTAATGGATGCTTGCAGTTGTTTCTCCTCAATTTGAGTTGTGCCACATCAGCAAATGGAGGTCTTGAAAGCTTTACCTTATCCATATCATTAAGGCTGGTTCTACTCTGATGATGCAGCTCTTTCCTGGTACTATTTTGAGAGCCTCACGACCTTAGTGGCTTATCCTCCTGCACTGTATCTGACAATGTTTCCAGGCTATTCACAAAGTTGCACAGTAATGTATCAGACAGTGTTTCTCTGCTATTCATAAGGTTTTCCCTGGCCAATTCTTTGAGAAGTAGATGGCCTCCTTCTTCTTCCTAGTCTGTCTCAGTCTTTAAGCTGTTGAACCCTGTGCACCATGTGCAACCCTACTGGGTTTGAGACACCAGTGGCACAGCCTCAAGCCTCACAGCAACATGCCACCATAGTAGGACAAACTGACAGACAAGTTTGTCTCCTTTAGCTGTTCAAAACCTCTCCAACCTCCCCACCCTTCCCTTACATAGATCTCTGCCTCTTTCCCGCTGCTTGGGAGGGGCGTAGCTTTGGCCTTCAGCCTTACCTGGATCCCTGCTTCTGCTTCCTCACTCTGTTCTGCTCCCCCCACACACTTTTTCTCTGCTTTCCTGCCTGCAGAGGTCCTGAATACAGTGGGAGAAAAATGTGGAACAAAAGAAAAGGAAAAAAAAAAAAAAAACATGAGGCTTACTGGTCTGATAGAGACTGGTGGATTATAGCTTTTAGATAGCTTTCTAACCTAGAATTGAACCCCCTCACCCATGCCCCACCCTGACCCCTTTAATTCCAATACTCCCACCCACCCTTCATGACTCAACTTGCAGCCAAATGATAGGCATATAAGGTGAATAATAATTGTTCATAAGAAGGATCAACCATTTGATATAAAAATGGCAGCATTTGCCCTGGGATAAAGCTCAGAAGGCAGGAAGGGATAGAAAAGAAGGATGAATCCAAATGGTGAACAAGGAGAGAAAGTGAGAAGAGCACTGTTACATGATGAGGACTGCAATAAATGTCACAAAACAACATGTGTATGAATTGTTGTATGGAAAACCAATTTGCTGTGTAAATTTTCACCTAATCAAAATAAAAAGGTTTCTTTTTTAAGTGATATGTTCATTATTTTAAAATACAGAAAATAACAAGAAAAAATTACATCAGTATCACCTTGACTTTCTTCATTATCTTGACATATTTTCCCTATGATTTTTGCTGTTACTTATGCTGCAGAGGATAGTATAATTTGAATATAAACATACATACACACACACATATATATACATGAATGCGTAGACATATCTTTTTTAGTAATTTTTTTATTCTGGCTGTCTTTTTCCACACATCATTTTGTTGTGAGCAATTTGTCAAATATCTCCTATATCAATATTTTTCATGGCTATATTTCAGTTCATTGTAGTAAAAATATCATAATGTATATTAACAATTTCCTGTTATTCATGCTTTGATTATTTCTAACTTTCTGGTAGCTTGTAATGCTTTGACAAATGTTTTTGCTACAACTTTTTTTGTTTCTCTCTTCAAGAAACATTTCTGAAAGTAAAAGTTCAACTTCTATGAACATTTTTGAAGTTCTTATTACACAGTTTAACTTCTATATACATTCTCAAAACTCTCATTATAAATTGCAAATTATTTTATAAAAACGCCATGCCATTTTTATAGACTTACTAATATGATAACAAATTCCTTTCTAATAGCATTCTTGCCACAAGTATGAAATTACTTTATTTATTGTGATTTGGGTGAAAGTTAACACAGCAAATTGTTTTTCCATTCAACAACATACATACACTTTGTTTTGTGACATTCATTGCGATCCCCATAATGTAACATCACTCCTCTCTTACTTCCTGTGTTTTCCATTTCTATTTGTCATTTTTTTCCAATCCCTCTTGCCTTCTTAGATTTATCCCTAGAAAAAATGCTACCCCTCTGATCTCAAATGGTTTATTGTTCTAATGAATGCATACCTCCCTGGTGGTTTTATTCACCTTATAGTCTATGGTTTGGCTGAAAGTTGAGCCATGGGGTGAGTTCAGTTCTTTGCTTGAAGGGTGTCTAAGGGCCATATTCTCAGGTGTTCTGTAAACCTCAGTCAGACCAGTAAGCCTGATGCCATTTATGATTTTGAATTTTGTTCCACATTTTTCTCCCACTCCCCCTGGCACCTCCTACTGAGATCCCTTTCAGAGTGGTTAGCAGTGGAACAGGAATTCATGTGGTCCATTAATTCTTTGAACAAATTGGTTACTTGTGTCTTGGATTTTATTCACTCTTATTTGCTCTGGATGGGGAGAGACCAATAGTTGTGCACCTTAGATGGCTGCTCACAAGCTTTTAAGATCCCAGTACCTACTCACCAAAGCAGGATGTGGAACATAGTCTTTGTGGACTATGTTATGCAATTGACTTTGGTGTCAAAATTAATTTGGGTCCTGAGCCCCCATGCCTAGCAACTCATTCCCACAAGGTATTTGATTATGACTAAGAAGTTTTCATAAAATTTCATAATTTTGCTCCTATATGCTCTACTGTTGTTGTTGTTGTTGTTTGCCATCGAGTCGGCCCGGACTCATAGCGAGCCCTCCTTGGGTTTCCGAGGCAGTATCACTACGGAGGTAGGAATGCCCAACCTGGATATATTATTAAAAAAAAAAAAAAAAAACAGCTCACTGTCATCAAATCATTTCCAACTCATAGTGGCCCCCATTGGGTTTCTGAGGCAGGAAGTCTTTACAGAAGTAGATTGTCCCATCTTCCCTCCACAGAATGGCTGGTAGGTTTGAACCACCAATTTTTTGGTTGGCAATCAAATGCCTTAGGCACCGCACCACCAGAGCTCCTAACAAATATAAATAAACATGTAGGGATATCTTCTGTCAAACCTTCCCACTAACCTTCACATCCATGTTCAGCTTGAGTATTCATCTCTGTATCCACTCATAGATTATTGTTATTACTGTTATTGCAGGTGATATTATTTTAATTGTTTTTTTTTTCATAATTTTACAAGGCATTTTTAATTTTTTTAACCATTCTCACAACTACCCACAATATTTGTTTCCTTTATTGAAAACATTTTTATTTGACAAGTAACTCTTGTTTCAAACATGCTAAGATGCTTCAGTATTGACAGTGAATTCATGTGATTTGACATCAGATATAACTTAATGATCAAATCTCATATAAGCCATTGAAAAAATTTTATTAAGAAGTCACATAAATGACAAGGATCAAAGTAAAACATGCCAGATTAGCTTTAATTTGGAGCTTATACACTATTTTATGAAAAGATTAAGATAAGTATAGTTGCTTTGTATTGATTGCTGCCCTGAACCCTATGAGTTAAATCATTAAGTCCTTACCAAACCCCTCCAATGTGTGGACACTACCACCCTCATAGATAACAGATGAGAAAGCAGACGCTTAGAAACACTAAATAACTTGTCCAAGGTGACAGAGCTAGTAAGTGCCAGGGATGGGTTTTGAAATCAGGTCTTTCTTACACCAGATCTTACCTACACAGAGTCAATGCACTGTTTTGTTAGATTACTTTCTTTGTTGAAGCAGCATAACATAGCAGAATGAGTGTAAGCTCTGGATTTGCAGATTCTTGAATTTGAATCTTGACTTCATATACTAGTTTCTAACTTCTATGATCTTCAGTTTCCTTATTGTTGTTGTTGTTGTTGTTATGTGCCGTCGAGTCAGCCCTGACTCATAGCGACCCCTCCTTGGGTTTCCGAGGCAGTATCACTATGGAAGTAGGA
>NW_006921709.1:1709598-1716485 GCF_000298275.1 Orycteropus afer afer | reverse complement strand
AATAGTAAATATATGTAAAAATATGTAAAAAAAATATGTAAATATATAATTTAAACACCACCTACTAACTTGAAATCTTAAGAGGGATCTAAATAGAATTGAAAAGAAAAAAAAAAAGCCAAAAGGAAAGACATGAAAAATAATAAGCTAAATATTCAGAGAAAATTATTGGAGCAGGAAAGTTTGGAAGTGAGGAAAAATATAATTATCAAGGCTTTCTAAATTAGAAAAACAATCAGAAATAGCCTTATAATTATTATAGAATATTTTGTGGGGATAAAGAGAAGAGATGGGAAGACTCACTGTCTGTTCAACAGTTCAAGTGGCAACATATTTTCCAGAAAAAGTGTTAAAAATGAAAAAAAATATTCAGAGAAATAAAAGTATGCTAGATGATGTGAGTCAGACAAAACTATATGATAAATTTGCCTGACCCGTTATCAGGGAGTTGATGCGAACTCATGGTGATACCATGTGTTTCAGAGTCAAAATACCCGATAGGATCTTCTTGGCCATAATCTTTATGGAAGCAAATCACCAGAACTTTCTTCTGTAGGACACCAGAGTGGGTTCCCCTACCCTTTCGGTTAGCAGTCAAACACATACCGCACCACCTAAGGGCCTTATGTTATAGATTGAAAACAATTCCTTTAATATAACATTCCTGAGTTATCAAAGATTGCCCAGGGAATATGACTGCCAAAGAAAATAAGCAGATCAATTTCTTAATTCTTGTCCATGTCTCACCCACTGGCAACCACATTGACATTAATTTATACATTTCCTCCAGAAAGGCAGAGTGTACTGTGGATCAGATATATATATCCCAGCCAGTTTAGTGCTATAGATCTCCTTCAGAAGTATCAAATTCCATCATTGTTTGGAAGCAATGAGTAGCCAAATGATGCTTGACATTTAAATTGGCTTCTGCAAAGCATGTTGTGCTCCTTAATTACCAGATCTTTCAAACAAAAGTTAAGTGCTGGGTAATTTTCCTACCTTATTAGCTAAGAACAACTCTCCTAGTTGTCACAATAGACAAACCTTCACACACACTAAACCCAGGACAGCGATCAGGCTAATGGACTACTGGGAAAGCTGCCATCAAGACAGAGCTTCCCTTAGCTGGTCTGTCCTCCCTCCTATCAGAACCCCTCCCAGGTGTGCAGACACAAACACCTTCCAGTGTTTGCTGCCTTTGTTGTGTGTACCTACTGCAGAACTCCATTCCCTATACCTTACTCCCCAACATTTGCTTCCCTTAGGACTTTTCTCAGCGGGTCCCAAATGCCCATCTCTGAATCCCATTCATCAGAATCACCTATGAGGGGAGAGTAGAGAGGGTGGAGGGCTATTAAAATTACACATTCCCAGGTATAACCTCAGACTTACTGAGTATACTCTCCCAAATTGGATGTCAAGATCCATATTTCTAACAATTTTATTAGGTGAATCTTATAAGCAGCAGATTTCAGGGGCAATGAGCTAGATGAATGCTAGAAAATTGTAAAAACAATAGTACAACAATAGTACAAAATTTTCTATAGCATTTACAGTGTGTGAAGTAGCTTATTATGAATTTTCTCACTGACCCATGGCAACCAGCCTTATAAGGTAACTATAACATCAAGAAACTATACTATTTTCATTGCTTGTTTTATAGGCTTTATCTTGTTATGTTCTCTTTGAGGTAGGTTCTGATTAAGATTTTTGTTCTATATGGAGAACCAAAGCATTAAAAAAGAAAGAAAGAAAGAATTATTGTCCAGGTTCAGATTCCAGAAGTGAGTTGAAGTTTTGACTACAGGTCCTCTAACTCCCAACATCACAAACTTTCCACCACACAGAATTGTCTTGCTAAATTCTGAGGTGAACTGAGACAGGCCTCACCTTTCAGTGTGAGGCAATTTACCTCCAGAAGGTCCAAGACAACATCACAATTCAGCTCTCTTCTTAGTATGTATCTAGTGTTTACTTATCTTGACAAAGATATTCTTTAGAGGCAGACTAAATGTACCTTCTATTATTTGTAAAGACGTTACTAAGGTACTGTCATTTGGGATTATTTTTCAAGTACTACAAATGGGTTTGGAATGATTCAATCATACTCTTCCTAGGAATGAGATATATACAGAAATTGAGGCACCTATAGCCATAGATCATTGGTAGTTGGATAGTTGGAAAATACAGCCTTGGTGATAAAAATAATTCTGGAAACCACATGATAGAATTTGACAATACCACTAATTTATTCATTGCTAATAACTTTTCTCAACAACATAAATGGATGGCAGCTATGCACGTGGACCTCGCCAGATGGAATACACAGAAATCAGATTGACTACATCTGTGGAAAGAGATTATAGAGTTGCTCAATATCATCAGTCGGAACAAAGCCACAAGCTTACTCTGGAACAGACCACCAGTTGCTTTTATGTAGGTTAACATTGAAGCTGAAGAAAATTTAAGTGTACAAAAGCTAAAATAAAACCTTGATTATATCCCACCTGAATTTAGAGACCATCTGAAGAATAGATTTGACACATTGAACACCAATGATCAAGGACCAGATGAGGTGTGGGGATGACATCAAGATCATTATACATGAAGAAAGCAAAAGGTCATTACAAAGACAGGAAAAGAATAAAAAAACCAAGATAGATGTCAGAAGAGACTCTGAAACTTGCTGTCGAATGTAGAGTACCTAAAGTGAATGGAAGAAACACTGAAATAAAAGTACTGAGGAATTCAAAGGGCAGCTCGAGAAGAAAAAGTAAAGTACTATCATGAAATGTGCAAAGCCTTGGAGTTGGAAAACCAAATGGCACACTTGGCATTTCTCAAGCTGAAAGAACTGAAGAAAAAATTCAATCCTCAAGTTCAATATTCAAAGATTCTATGGGCAAAATATTGAATGATCAAGGAAGCATCAAAAGAAGGTAGAAGGAATACAGAGTCACTGTACCAAATAGAACAGGCTGATGTCCATGCATTTCAGGAGCTGGCATATGATTAAGAACCAATGGTATTGAAGAAAGAAGTCAAAGCTGCACTGAAGGAATTATCAAAGAACAAGGATCCAGGAATTAATGGAATGACCATTGAGGTATTTCAACAACTGGTTGCAGCTCTAGAGGCACTTACTCATTTATGTCAAGAAATTTCAAAGATAGCTACTTGACCAAATGACTGGAAGAGACTGATATTTTTGCTCATTCCAAACAAAGGTGATCTAACAGAATGTGAAAATTATTGAACAATATCATTAATATCACAAGCAAGTAAAATCTTGCTGAAGACAACTGAAAAATGGTTGCAGCAGTATATTGACAAGGAACTTCCAGAAATGCAAGAAGAGGACTTGGAATGAAGGATATCATTGCTGATGTCAGATGAATCTTGGCTGAAAGCAAAGGATACCAGAAAGATGTCTACTTGTACTTTATTGACTATGCAAAGGGATTCAACTGTGTGGATCATAACAGATTATGAATAACATTGCAGAGAATGAGAACTCCAGAACATTTAATTGTTCTCATGTGGAACATGTACATAGACCAAGAGGCTATGTTTCAAACAGAACAAGGGAATACTGCATGCTTTAAAATCAGGAAAGGTGTATGTAAGGGTTGTATCTTCTCGCCATACTTATTTAGTCTGTATGCTGAGAAAATAATCTGAGAAGCTGGACTATATGAGGAAGAACACAGCATCAGGATTGGAAGAAGGACCATTAACAATCTGTGATGCACAGATGACACAACCTTGCTTGCTGAAAGTGAAGATGACTTGAAGCATTTAGTGCTAAAGATCAAAGACTACAAAGACTACTAGTCTTCAGTGGATTACACCTCAACATAAAGAAAACAAAATTCCTCACAACTGGGCCATTAAGCAACATCATGCTAAATGGAGAGAAGATTGGAGTTGTCATTTTACTTAGATCCACAATCTAGGGGGCCCCAAGCCCCCTAGAGGCAGGAAAGGGAGGGACCAGGAGCGGCCAGGGACCACAGACTGGCAGGTTTCAGGTAGGAATTATGTAAGAGGAGTGTGCAGAGGTTTCCAACAGCTAAGGGAGACAAACTTGTCTGTCAGTTTGTCATCCCTTGAGGCTTGTACATTGCTGTGAGGCTTGACGCTGTGCCCCTGGTGTTTCAGACACTAGCAGAGGTGCACATGGTGCACAAGTTTCAATGCAGAAACCTTAGTCTTACAGAATGAGACACACTAGAAAGAAGGAGGAGGCCATTCACTTCTCAAAAATTTTCCAGGGAAAACTTTATGAATAGCAGAGAAACACTGTCTGATACATTACTGGGCAACTTTACTGGGAAACATTGTCTGACACAATGCAGGAAGACAAGCCCCTTGGGTTGGAAGGCACTCAAAATAGGACCAAGAAAGAGCTGCCTCACCAGAGTAGAACCAACCTTAATGATATGGATAAAGAAAGTCTTTCAGGACTCCATGTACTGATGTGGCACAAATCAAATTGAGGAGAAACAACTGCAAACTTCCATTAATCATTGGAACATGGAATGTATGAACTATGAATCTAGGAAAATTGGAAGTTGTAAAAAATGAAATGGAATGCAAAAAGATTGATATCCTAGGCATTAGTGAACTGAAATGGACTGGTTTGGGCCATTTTGAATCAGACAACCATATCATCTAATATGCAGGAAATGACAAATTGAAGAGGAATGACATGACATTCATCATCACAGAAGATGTTTCAAGATCTGTCCTGAAGTACAATGCAATCAGTGATAGGATAATATCCATATGCCTACAAGAAACTCCAGTTAATACGACTATTATTCAAACTTATGCACCAACAATCAAAGCAAAAGATGAGGTAATTGAAGATTTTTATCAACTTCTGCTGTCCGAAAATGACCGAACATGCAATCAAGATGTGTTGCTAATCACTGGTGATTGTTGTTGTTGCTGTTATGTACCTTCGAGTCAGACCCAACTCATAGTGACCCCTCCTTGCGTTTCTGAGGGAGTATCACTACAGAAGTAGATTGCCCCATCTTCCTTCCGAGGAGTGGCTGGTGGGTTTGAATCACCAACCTTCTGGTTAGCAGTCAAGTGCCTTAGGCACTGAAGTACCAGAGCTCCCATCATTGGTGATTGGAATGCAAAAATTGGAAACAAAGAAGAATCACTGGTAGTTGGAAAATTTGGCCTTGGTGACAGAAAGAATGCTGGAGATCACAAGATAGAATTTTTTGCAATACCAACGAATTATTTATTTCAAATACCTTTTTTCAACAACACAAACGGTGGCTATGCACACGGACTTCACCAGATGGAGTACACAGGAATTAGACTGACTACATCTGTGGCAAAAGGTTATGGAAAAGCTCGATATCTTCAGCCAAATCCAGGCCAGGAGCTGATTGTGGAACAAACCATCAACTGCTCATATGCAAGTTCAACTTGAAGTTGAAGACAATGAAAACAAGTCCATGAGAGCCAAAATATGATTTTGAATATATCACTCCTGAATTTAGAGACCATCTAAAGAACAGAATTGATGCATTGAACACCAATGACTGAAAACCAGAAGAATTGTGGGATGACATCAAGAGCATGATCCATAAAGAAAGCAAGAGGTCAATAAAAATACAAGAAAGAGAAAAAAGATCAAAATGGATGTCTGAAACTTGTCCTTGAGTGAAGAGTAACTAAAGCAAATGGAAGAAATGACAAGACAAAAGAGCTGAAGAGAAGATTTCAAAGAGCAGTTCGAGCAGACAAAGCCAATTACTATAATGAAATGTGCAAAGACCTGGAGTTAGAAAACCAAAAGGGAACACACTCAGTATTTGTCAAGCTGAAAGAATTGAGGAAAAATTTTAAGCCTCGAGTTGCAATAGTGAAAGATTCTATAGGCAAAATATTGAATGATGCAGGAAGCATCTAAAGAAGATGGAAAGAATACACAGAGTCACTGTACCAAAAAGAACTGGTCAATCTTCATCCATTTCAGGAGGTGGCATATGTTCAGGAACCAATGGTATTGAGGAAAGAGGTCTAAGCTGTGCTGAGGGAATTGGCAAGGGACAAGGCTCCAGGAATTGATGGAATACCCATTGAAATGTTTCAACATATGGATGTCCTGCTGGAGGCACTCACTCAGTTGTACCAAGAGATTTGGAAGACAGTTTATCTGGCCAACTGACTGGAAGAGATCCATATTTGTACCCATTTCAAAGAAAGATGATGCCACAGAAATTATCAAACAATATCATTAATATCACATGCAAGTAAAATCTTACTGAAGATAATTCAAAAATGGCTGCAGCAGTATATTGACAGAGAACTTCAAGAGGTGCAGGCTGGATTCAGAAGAGGATGTGGAATGTGGGATAGCATTGCTGATATCAGATGGATCTTGGCTCAAAGTTAAGAATACCAGAAAATTGTTTACTTGTGTTTTATTGACTATGCAAAAGCATTTGATTGTGTAGGTCATAACAAATTGTGGATAACATTGAGAAGAATGGGAATTCAAGGACATTTAATTATACTCATGAGGAACCTGTACATGGTCCAGAAGGCGGTCATCCAAACAGAAAAAGGGAACACCACATGGTTTAAAATCAAGAAAGGAGTGCATCAGGGTTGTATCCTTTCACCATACTTTGTTGTTGTTGTTGTTATGTGCCATCGAGTCGGCCCTGACTCATAGTGACCCCTCCTTGGGTTTCCGAGGCAGTATCACTACGGAAGTAGGATTACCCAACCTTCCTTCCGGTTTCCGAGGCAGTATCACTACGGAAGTAGGATTACCCAACCTTCCTTCTGAGGAGTGGCTGGTGGGTTTGAACCGCCAGCCTTCTGGTTAGCAGTCAAGTGCTTTAGCCACTATG
>NW_006921709.1:1707618-1709498 GCF_000298275.1 Orycteropus afer afer | reverse complement strand
TCAGGATTGGAGGAAGAATCATTAACAACTTGAGATATGCTGACGACACAACTTTGCTTGCTGAAAGAAGATTGAAGAATACAGTTTGCAGTATAGATTACATCTTAATATAAAGAAAACAAAAATCCTCCCAACTGGACCTATAAGCAGCATCATGATCAATGCAGAAAAGATTGAGGTTGTCAAAGACTTCATATTGCTTGGTTCTACAATTGATGCCAATGGAAGCAGCAGTCAGGACATCAGACAATGTACAGTCCTGGGCAAATCAGCTGCAAAAGACCTCTTTCAAGTGCTGAAGAGCAAAGATGTCTCCTTGAGGACTAAGGTGCACCTGACACAAGCCATGGTCTTTTCAATCACCTCTTATGCATGTGAGAGCTGGACAATGAATAAGGAAGACTGAAGAAGAGTTGATGCTTTTGAGCTATGGTATTGGAGAATGCTGAAAGAACTGTAGACTGCTAAAAGAACTAACAGGTCTTTCCTGGAGGAAATGCAGCCAGAATGCTCTTTGGAGGCAGGAATGGCCAGACTTCATCTCACCTACCTTCATCATGTTGTCAGAAGGGACAATTTCCTGAAGAAGGATGTCATGCTTAGTAAGGTGGAGCATCGACGAAAGAGGGGAAGGCTCTCACTGAGTTGGATTGACACAGTAGTGGTGACGATGGGCTCAAGTGTAGCAAGAATCATGGAGCTGGCTCAGGACCAGGCAGCGTTTTGTTCTGCTGTGCATAGGGTCGCTATTAGTTATAGACAACTTGATGGCACTTAACAACAACAAAGTGTTGGAAAACATGTTGCCACTTTGAAGACTAAGGGGTGCCTACTCAAGATATGGTATTTTGAATTACCTCATATGCATGTGAAATCTCAACAATGAACAAGAAAGCCCAAAGAAGGGTTGATGCCTTTGAATTGTAGTGTTGGTGAAGAATATGACAATAGCATGGACTTCCAGAACCAATCTGTCCTGGAAGAAGTGTAGCCAGAATGCTCCTTGGAAGGAAGAATGGCCAGACTGCATCTCACCAACTTGGGTCATATTGTCAGAAGGGACCATTCCTTGAAGAAGGATATCATGATTAGTAAAGTAGATGGTCAGCAGAGAAAGGGAAGACCTTCAATGAGATGGATTGACACAGTGACTGCAATGATGGCCTCTAGCATAGCAAGGATTTTGAGGGTGGCACAGGACTGGGTGGTGTTTCATTCTGTTGTACATATGGTCTCTGAGTTAGTGTTGACTCCATGGCATCTAACAACAACAACAACAGCCATAGAAGAAAGACTCAAAAATGATAGAATTCCAATCTGACCATCATGAACTGTAGACAATTGTATTTTCCAAAAGTAGCCACAGCAATATTTCCAGTCCCACATGCTTTTCTAGAACTTTACCACTTATCCTTCAAGGGATAGAGTCTCTATGTCTTCCCTCTGATCCTGAGAAGAATAGTGACAGCTCCAGTCTTTAGACTTATGGCAGAAACTCTGTGACTTCCAAGCCTGGTTCATAAAAAAGGCATTTAGGATTTGTCTAGCTCTCTCTTTTTGGGATACTTTTGTGGACACTGTGAAGAAACCCAGATTAGTCAAAGAAGAGGAGCTGAGGCTTCTAGCCAAAAGCCAGCACTTTCTCCAGGCATAAGAAAGAGTGGGGCTTCAGAGGATTCCAGCCTTCAAGCTTTCCAGTTGATGCCCCAGACACCTCGGAGCAGAGACATGCTAGTCCCACTCTAACTTGTTCCAATTCCTAACCCACAGAATTTGTGAGTATAATTAATTTTTATACCACTAAGTTTTTATGTAGGAGCTCTGCTAGCATAGTGCCTAAGGCACTTGATTGCTAACCAGAAGGCTGGTGGTTCAAACCC
>NW_006921709.1:1667353-1682445 GCF_000298275.1 Orycteropus afer afer | reverse complement strand
GCCACATTCTTTTTCATATAGTCAAGTTTCTCAGATTATTTACTCAGCATATAGATTGAGTAAGTATGGTGAAAGGATACAACCCTCATGTGCTCCCTTCTTGATTTTAAACCATGCAGTGTCCTCTTGTTCTGTTCGAACCACAGCCTCCTGGTCTATATACAGGTTCCTCATGAGTACAATTAAGTGTTCTGGAATTCCCATTCTTCTCAATGTTATCCACATTTTTTTTATGATCCACACAATCAAATGCTTTTGCATAGTTAATAAAACACAAGTAAACATTTTTCTGATGTTTTCAGCCAGGATCTAACTGGACAGCAGCTACGATATCCCTTGTTCCATGTCCTCTTCTGAATCCAGCTTGCACCTCTGCAAGTTCTCTGTCAATATACTGCTGCAACCATTTTTGAATTATCTTATGTAAGATCTTACTTGTGTGCAATATTAATGATATTGTTCAATAATTTCCACATTCTGTGGGATCACCTTTCTTTGGAATAGGAACAACTATGGATCTTTTACAGTCTGTTAGCCAGGTAGCTATCTTCCAAATCTCTTGGCATAACCAAGTGAGTGCCTCCAGTGGGGCATCTGTTCGTTGAAACATCTCAATGGGTATTGGGTCAATTCCTGGAGCCCTATTCTTTGTTAATTCCTTCAGTGCAGCTTTAACTTCTCCCTTCAGTGCTATTGGTTCTTGATCATATGGCATCTCCTGAAATGGATGAAGATCTACCAGGTTTTTTTTTTTGTTTGTTTGTTTCTTTTTTTTTGTACAGTAAATGTGTATTCTTTCCATCTTCTTTTGATGTTTCCTGCATCATTCAAAATTTTGCCCATAGAATCTTTCAATATTACAACTCAAGTCTTAATTTTTTTTCCTCAGTTCTTTCCTCTTGAGAAATGCTGAGCGTGTTCTTCCCTTTTGGTTTTCTAACTTCAGGTCTTTGCACATTTCATTGTAGTAATTGGCTTTGTCTGCTCGAGCTGCTTTTTGAAATCTTCTGTTCAGCTCTTTTATCTTGTCATTTCTTCTACTTGCTTTAGCTACTCTCCACTCAAGGGCAAATTTCAGTGTCTCTTTTGACATCCATTTTGGTCTTTTCTTCTTTTCTCATCTTTTTAATGATCTCTTTCTTTCTCCATGGATGCTGTTCTTGATGTCATCCCACAATTCTGCTGGTTTTCAATCACTGGTGTTCAATGCATCAAATCTATTCTATAGATGGTCTCTAAATTCAGGAAGGATATATTCAGGGACACATTTTGGCTCTCATGGACTTGTTTTAATTGTCTTCAACTTCAAGTTTAACTTGCATATGAGCATTTGATGATCTGTTCCACAATCAGCTCCTGGCCTTGTTTTGCCTGAAGATATTGAGCTTTTTCATCACCTCTTGCTACAGATGTAGTCTGATTCTTGTGTACTCCATCCAGCAAAGTCCAGGTACATAACCACCATTCATGTTGTTGAAAAAAAGTATTTGCAATGAATAAGTCATTGGTCTTGCAAAACTCTATCATGTGATTTGCAGCACCATTTCTGTCTCCAATGCTAAATTTTCCAACTACTGGTGATTCTTCTTGGTTTCCAACTTTTGCATTCCAGTCAGCAGTGATAATTAACACATCTTCATTGCATGTTTGGTCAATTTCAGACTGCAGAAGTTGATAAAATCTTCAATTTCCTCATCTTTGGCTTTGGTGGTTGGTGCGTAAGTTTGAATAATAACAGTATTAACTGGTCTTCCTTGTAGGCATATGGATATTCTCCTATCACTGACAGCATTGTACTTCAGGACAGATCTTGAAACATCATTTTCAATAATGAATGCCATGCCAATCCTCTTCCAATTGTCATTCCTGGTATAATAGATCATGTGGTTGTCTGATTCAAAATGGCCAAAACCAGTCCATTTCAGCTTACTAATGCCTATGATATCAAGCGTTATGGATTCCATTTCATTTTTGACAACTTCCAATTTTCCTAGATTCATACTTCATACATTCCTTGTTCCAATTATTAATGGATGTGTGCAGCTATTTCTCCTCAATTTAAGTCATGACACTTCAACAAATGGAGGATAAAGCTTTAATTTACCCATATCATTGAAGTTGTTTCTACTCTAATGATGCAACTCTTTCCCAGTCGTATTTTGAGTGCCTTCTGACCTAAGAGGCTCATCTTCCTGCACTGTATTGGACAATGTTTCTGGGCTATTCATAAAGTTGCCCAGTAAGATATCAGACAGTGTATCTCTGCTATTCATAAGGTTTTCCCTGGCCAATTCTTTGAGAAGTGGATGACCTCTTCCTTCTTCCTAGTCTGTCTCAGTCTTTAAGTGCATTGAAACCTGTGCACCATGTGCAATCCTGCTGGCATTTGAAACTCCAGTGGCATAGCCTCAAACATCACAGAAACATGCAGCCCCCACAGTAAGAGAAACTGACAGACAAGTTCATCTCCCTTAGCTGTTCAAAACTTCTCTGGCCTCCCCTTACCTGGATCCTGTGGCTTCCAAGAGAAGAAAATATCTCTTTCTTGTGACTTCTCAGGTGGGAGAACTTTTCCCAGAATGTCATCATCTCACCTATTCACAACCAGCAACAGAAGACTTGCCCTTTTGTCTCTCTGACCAGAGTTGTGTCATTTGTTCTTCCGTGAACCATTCTCTGCCCAGACAAGTCATGATGAATGAAATGGAAGTTGAGAGTCAATCAAAATATTCACTTCATTTCCACCTTCAGCTCTACCTAATCACTTATTTCATAAGCACTCTCTGTTGTCCTACACAGTGACTGTCAACTCTCGATGCCCAATAGAATCACCTGGGAAATGTTTTAAAAATATGGAGCCTAGACTCCATTCCAAGTCAACTAAAATGTAATGGACATGAGAACAGTTGATCTTGGTTTGTGCAGGATTATAGCAAGTTAGTGATGGAACCAAATCTCCTGACTCTTTATTCAATAGTCCTTTCATTTCTTGCTTCCAGTCTCTCTTATCCTATGCAATTCTGTACATGTAAAAATGATTTGATGAATTAGCCCAATATTTCACAAATCTTCTTTTCTATGAGAGCAACAAAAACAATAAAAAATACAGTTATATGTCAACAATATTCTTCCAGATTTATCCTCTTTTCAGACTTCTTCAAAACTATCTGAAGAAAATAATTCTGATTCTGATCTGCATTTGTTGTCCTCCAATGTATTTTGAAAGCCTTAGTTGAACAATGGTTAAGCACTTGGCTTTAAACAAAAAATATGAGGTTTGAATCCTCCATTTGCTCCATGGGAGAAAACACCTGGTGATCTGTACCCATAAAGATTATAACCTAGGATACTTTGTGGGGCTGTTCTTCTCTGTCCTACAGGGTTGCTATGAATTGGAATTGACTCAATGGCACACACAACAATACAGTTCTATAGCAAGTGTATTTTTTTACAACCTACTTTAGCAGAAAGTTATGTTTCACAAAAATTGGATATATGATGACATTTGTGATTCAAGTTGGATTCAGAAGAGGACATGGAGTCAAGGATATCATTGCTTGTGTCACATGATGTGGTAGTTAAATTTGTATGACACTTGGCTGGACCTGGTTGAGTGGTTGGGCAGCTGGTGGTAGTTATTTCCCTTGGGGAGACTGGCAATCAACTACATGGTGGGATCTACCACAGGCAGCTGAGTAGCTGCCTTTGGGATGTGGTCTGCTTCCAGTATATAAGGAGAAGCCTTCAGGAGAGTCTCTAGTTTATGGCATGCTTGGACCCTGCATGTACCCATGTCTTTGTTCAGCAGTCTGCCATGCTCTGCCAACCTTGGGACTTACAATGGATTTAAATTAATGGCCTGCCATGTGGTTTGGTAACATTGGGAATGTGTCTTTTTTACTTGTCAATCTTGGGCTTGTCAGCCTCAGCAGCTAGCAGCTGTATGAATTAAGAAATGCCTCTAGCTCCAGTGGGCCAGGACCAGGAGGCAGAGCTGCACTCCAAGGTTGAGGGGCTTTCACTCAACCCCTAGAGCCTGGCACATTGAGCTTGGACTTAAAGCCTCCGAACTGCAAGAGAATAAACTCCTGTTTGTGGTATATTCTTGTCAGAGCAGCACCAGGTAACCAGAACAGATGAGTCTTGACTTAAAGCCAAGAATACCAGAAATATGTCTATTTACCTGTGTTTTATTATCTATGCAAAAGCATGGGACTCTGTGGATCATAACAAACTACATATAACATTCCAAAGAATGGGAATTCCAAAACACTTAATTGTGTTCATGAAGAACCCACACATAGACCAAGAGGCAGTCATTTGAACAGAACAAAGGGATACTGCATGGTTTAAAACTCAGGAAATGTGTGCACCAGGTTGTACCTTTCACCATATTTATTCAATTTGTATGCTGAGCAAATAATCTGAGAAGCAGGACTACATGAAGAAGAGTGTGGCATCAGAATTGGAGGAAGACTCGTTAACAACTTAAAATATCCAGATGATACAACCTTGTTTACTGACCGTGAAAGAGGCTTAAGGACTTACTGATGAAGATCAAAAACTATAACCTTCAGTATGGATTACACCTCAACATAAAGAAAACAAAAGTCCTTACAACTGGACTGATAAGAAATATCATGATAAATGGAGAAAATATTGAATTTGTCAAGGATTTCATTTTAGTTGGATCCACAGCCAATGCCCACGGAAGTAGCAGTCAAGAAATAAAATGGCACATTGCATTGGACAAAAGACTTCTATAAAGTGTCAAAAAGCAAAGATGCCTCTTTGAAGACTAAGGTGTACCTGACCCAAGCCATGGTATTTTCAATGACCTCATATGCATGTGAAAGATGGGCAATAAATAAAGAAGACCGAAGAATTGAATCCCTTGAATTGTGGTGTTGATGAAAAATATTAAATATACCATGGACTTCCAGAAGAACAAACAAATCTGTCCTGGAAAAAGTCCACCTAGAATACTCCTTAGAAGTGAGGATGGCAAGACCTTATCTCACATATTTTGGACGTGTTATCAAGAGGGACCAGTCCCAGGAGAAGGACATCATGTTTGATAAAGTAGAAGGTTATCAAAAAAGAGAAAGCCCCTCAGTGAGATGGATTGACACAGTAGCTGCAACAATGGGCTCAAACAGCAACAATTGTATAGATGGCATAGCACAAGGCAGTGTTTTGTTCTATTTGTATATGAAGTCACTATGAGTCAGAGCCAAGTCAATGGCATATAACCACAGTGGCATGCATGGATTCACTACTCTGTAATAAAACATCACCAAGTTTTAAAAAGACGTTAATTTCTTAGTCTGTTTTAGAATGGGTCCCAGCAGCATTGAAACTTAAATTACGTAGGACTAAGAAAGAAGGCACATAGTCTTCCCCCACCTCCATTATGTCCTCATAGGAATAAAAGAAACAAGGATTTTAAATCTTAATTTAATTCTAATGTCAAGAATACATTTTTTAAAGAATAAAAAATTAGCAACGTTATGCATTTTTAAGTTGTTTCTTTCAACTCCTATTGGTTACCTCACTTCAAAATAGATAAAGTTTGGGTAAAGTAAAGTTTGAAAAGGAAGAGTTCTCTTTGAATGAAGGTTAAAAGTTCTGGGCTAATTTAGAAAGAAGGGTATAAATAATATGGAAATAAATTGGGGTAAGGGGGGTGCTACTTCATCCATCTAGAAATCACATCAAGCCAAAAACCTCTTCTGTGAGCTGATGGCTTGTAAAAAGAAAGGGCAAACCACCTCACTCAGGTCCCACACAAACTGAGGCAAGAGGAAATAGCATACTTAAGTAAAAAGCCTACTAAATATTTAATAAACCAAGTTTATAAAACCACTTTTATCTTTAAGGTTTTGATTGCTTCCTGCTTTTATCTTTTCTTTCTTCCTTTCCTTCATGAAAATAAAAAAAACCCACTCACACACCTTTAACTCTAGAACTCTCATAGTCTTTAACTCTCACAACCCAAAGCAGCTTTGATGCCAAAAGCTTTATATTTTAGTTCTGTTTTACAAGTTTCTTATAGACCTTCCCTCAGTTCCTCAAATGTAACTTTTCTTATCCAACTACTCAATGTAACACTTTCTTGCAAAAGAGAGATGATAATAATAATACTTAGTTCAAGGGATTATTTTAAGAATTAAATTTTTAATTTCTTTTTGTGGTAACAATATTCTCTGGTCTCCTAAGCTTGAAGGCATTGATTCCACTACTCCCACTTCTTTTTCCTAATCTAGGTCTTGTCACTTTTTGTACCACTAATGCCCCATGGTTTGAATAGAACACACACTTTGGTTGAATGGATATTGAGTGAGCCTGGTTGGTAGTGCTTCTACTTTCCAGATTTGTGACCATGAGTGTATTTGTATTCTGTGGCTGCCATAACTAATTACAACAAACTTGATGGCTTATAACAATGGAAATTTATTCTTTCAGTTCTGGAGGCTGGAAGTTCAAAATCAGGGTGTTGGCAAGGCCATGGTCTCTGTACAGGTTCCAGAGGAGAAATCTTTCTTGAATCTTCCTAATTTCTGTTGTCAGGAAAGACCAATCACTAGAAAAGGACATCATGTTTGATAAAGTAGAAAAACAAAAAACCAAACACACTGTCATCGAGTTGGATCTGACTCATAGCAACCCCTCCTTGGGTTTCCAAGGCAGTATCACTATGGAAGTAGATTGCCCAACTAGAGGGTCAACAAGAATGAGTGAAACCCTCAATAAGATAGATATACAATAGCCACAACACTGGACCAAACATCTAATGATCATGAAGATAATGAAGGACTGGGCAACATTTCATTCTATTATACACAAGGTCACTATGAGTCAAAGATGATTCAATGGTACTTAGCAGCAGTGACAACAATTTTGGTGGCTCCTGACAATCCTTAGCTTTTCTTGGCTTATAGATCTATCACTCCAATCTTTGCCTCTGTCTGAACATTGCTTTCTTCTCTGTGTGTGTCTTTTTTCTCCTTTTCTCATAAGGACACGGGTCATTGAATTTGAGGTTTGCCCTAATCCAATACTTATCTCAAGGGATTATTATGAGAATTAAATTAGATTCCCATACAAAGCACTGGAAGAGTAAACACTCAATAAATGTTAGGTATCCTTTTAAATGCAGGACCTTATCATTACACATGGGTACCTCTACATCATTCTCTTAGCTGAGTTCATTTTTAATTCTTCTGCAATTCAACCTTCACACCTCACAAAAGGCAGACCTTCTAACTCTACTCCACTGCTCAGAATTGTCAGTGGCCCAGCCCAACACCTTAAGCGAGTGAGTTGCTGGGTCTGTTAGCTCAGGACCATGGTCACAGGGAATATCAAGCTCAATTGGAAAAACATTGTTCTACATCCTACTACTACTTTGATGAGTAGCAACTGGGGTCTTAAAAGCTTACGAGTGGCCACCTAAGAGGCAACAATTAGCCTCTCTTCATCCACAGCAAAGAAGAGTGAAGAAAATAAAAAAAACACATGGAAACAATTCATCCAAGGGACTAGTGGGCCATGGGAACCTCAGACTACATGAGCCCCAGATCAGAAGAACTAGCTGGTGCCCAGCTACCACTGCCAACCACTCAGAGAAGGATCAAAATTGGAGATCCTGGGTGGAGTTGGAGAAAAACGTGGAACAAAATTCAAAATCATAAAAAAGACCAGGCTTACTGAGAGAGACAGGTGAAACTCCTTAAATTGTGTTCCTTAGTCACACTTTATGAGCCCTGGTGGCATATTGCCTAAGTCACTTGACTGCTAATCAGAAGGCTGGCAGCTCCAACACACCAGCCACTCCTTGGAAAGAACATTGAACAATCTACTTCTGTAGTGATATCGCCTCGGAAACCCAAGGAGGGGTCGCTATGAGTCAGGTCCGACTCAATGGCACATAACAACAACAACAACAGTCATGCTTTAGGCCTGGAATTAAACCTCCCCAACAGCTTCCAGCCTAACAGATAGGCCTACAAGGTGAAAAATTATGTCAGGTAGGTACACTTCTTAGAACAATCAACCATGGGGGATCAGAGAGTCAGCGTTTGCACAGGGAGATAGCTCAGAGGGCAGAAATGCATAGGGAAGAAAGATACAGAGAACAGGTAACCACAAGGATGAAGTGGGAAGAGAGCTGTTACACTGTAGGGATTGCAATCAATGTCATAAAGCACAGTGTGTAAGAACGATTGGATGGAAAATGAATTCGCTCTGTAAGCTTTCACCCAAATCATAATAAAATAATTTTTTTTTTTAAAAAAAAGACAGTTGTCAGTGGCCATCCAATAGGCCACAAAGTTTGACCCAGCATTCATAACCCAGAGTCCACAATGAGCCCACAGTGTGCATTTCCAGCCTCTCATCTATCAACCAGCATTTGCTAAACCTGTGCTTCAGCTCCCTTAGATTACAGAGGCTGCTTCTGCTTCCCCTCTTCCTTTGCTGACACTGCTCCCTCCGCTGGTATTTCCCCTCCCACTTCCTCACATTGTTTATTTTACTCTAAAATATTTCAAACAAATAGAAAAGCACAGTGAATAATCTAACAAGTTTATGCCCCACTCATGTTATCAATTCCAAACCTTTTGCCACCCCTGCTTCAAATGTCTTTAAAAAGGAAAAGCTCTGAAACATTTGTGGCTCTCTCCCCTGATCCAAGCCCCTCTCAGCTTTTCAGAGATAACCATGGTCCTAAAAGGATTGCTTACAATTACATTGTGTTTTTAAAATGTTAGTTTCCAATAAAAATGAGGAAAGTCTAGAAACAGTCATAGCCAAGAGAATCCTAAGGAGATAATACAACTAAATACAGTGTGATACCTGGATGGATCATGAAACAGAAGAGGTCATTGAGTAAATGTCAGGAAATCTGAATAAATGGACTTCAGTTAATAATAATGCATCAATATTGGTTTATTAATAGTGATATATATACCAGACTAAAGTAAGATGTTTATAATAGTAAACACCGAACGTGGGATACATGAAAACTCTGGTGGTGCAGAGCCCAAGACATTTGACTGCTAACCAGAAGGTTGGCAGTTCAAATCCACCAGCCACTCTGTAGAAGGAAGACTGGGCAATCTACTTCCATAAAGATTTACTGCCTCAGAATCACAAAGACGGTCACTATGATTCAGAATCAACTCGATAGCAGTGAGTTTGGTTTGTTTTTATACTACTATTGCATATTTTTTTTTGTATATATAAACTATTCTAAAATAAAAGATTTATTTAAAAAAATTATCACTTGTATATGTAACTATTGATAATATGTAGCATTATTCTAAATGGTCTACATAAATACTATAAATGTTATATATTTATCAAAATAAATTTATATAAATGCTGTCATATACCACATTTCATTATAGAATTTGCTTTTTTATTGGATGTTTTCCAATGATCCACTCCAGTTTCACTCTCTTTTTTCTCCAGGATGCTCTGTGCCCAAAAAGACTGACTCCCATGGCCTCCATCCTCAGATATTTTTCCCTCTATTCTGATTGGATTTATCCATTGGAAAGCAACAACTGAAGAGTAGAGATTGACAGAAGAGAAAGTGTGGTGTGGTAGGCAAAACAATGACCCCCAAAGATGTTCATGCTTTAATCCCCAAACCAAAAAACCCAAACTCACTGCTATCATGTCGATTCTGACTCACAGTGAGCCCCTTTGGGTTTCCAAGGCAGTAAATCTTTAAGGAAGTAGACTTTCCAGTCTTCCTTCCATGGAGTGGCTAGTGAGTTTGAACTGCCAACCTTCAGGTCAGCCATCAAATGCCTTAGGCATTACACCAGCAAAGCTCCTTGTTTTAATCCCCAGAACTTGTGAATATGCAACTTTATATGGCAAAAGGAACTTTGTACATGTGAATGATTAAGGATCTTATATGGGGAGATTATCCTAGGTTGCTTGGGTGGACCAAGAGGATCAGAGTTATGGAGATAAAGATTGGAAAATTCTACACTGATAGTTTAAAGATGGAGGAGAGGGTCATAAGCCAAGTAATGCAGGCAGCTTCTAGAAGCTGGAAAAGGTAAAGGAACAGTCTCCCCTACAGCTTCCAGAAGGAACACTGCCCTGCCAATACCTCTATTTTAACCCACTAAGACTCATTTGGGGCAAATTGGCTACAAAAGACCTCTTTCAAGTGCTGAAGAGCAAATACGTCTCCTTGAGGACTAAGATGTGCCTGACACAAGCCATGGTATTTTCAATAGCCTCATATGCATGTGAGAGCTGGGCAATGAATAAGGAAGACTGAAGAAGATTCGATGCTTTTGAGTTGTGTTGGTGAAAAGGAGGACTGAAGAAGAGTCGATGCTTTTGAGTTGTGTTGGTGAAGAATGCTGAAAGTACTATGGACTGCTAAAAGAACTAACAGATCTATCCTGGAGGAAGTGTAGCTGGAATGCTCCTTGGAAGTGAGAATACGGTCAGACCTCATCTCACCTACTTTGGTCATGCTGTCAGAAGGGACCATTCCCTGTCCCTGGAGAAGGATATCATGCTTGGTGAAATGGAGGGTCAAGGAAAGAGAGGAAGGCCCTCAACAAGATGGATTGACACATTGGCTGCAATTATGGGCTCAGGTCTAGCAGGGATTGTGGAGCTGGCACAGGACCAGGCAGTATTTTGTTCTGCTGTACACAGGGTTGTATGAGTCAAAGATGACTCAACGACACATAACAACAACAACCAGTCTCATTGCAGACTTCTGACCTCCAAAACTTTAAGATAATAAATTGTATTCTTTTAAGCCACTAAGTTTGTTACGTAGCAGCAGTCGGGAGCTGTTGGGAGCTCTGGTAGCATAGTGGCTAAGACACTTGCCTGCTAACCAGATGGCTGGCTGTTCAAACCCACCAGCCACTCCTCGGAAGGAAGGTGGGGCAATCCTACTTCCGTAGTGATACTGCCTTGGAAACCCAAGGAGGGGTCGCTATGAGTCGGTTTTGACTCGACAGCACATAACAACAACAACAACAGCAGCAGCAGCAGTCGGAAGCTAGTGTATATGGGGTCTGTATTCCTCCTGCTACCTCCCTGACTGGCTGCAGATCTGGCAATGATTCAATTCTGGTGATTGAGCCTTCTAGCAAGCTCTCTTCCACGGTTTCAGCTCTCAGCAGCTCTGTTAACCCCTACTCTTTTTATAAACTCAAGCCTGGAGTTGGTAATAACCACCCATCTGTCAGTTGCTATGCCATTAGTATTTCAAATGCCAGCAGGGTCATCCAGGGTGGACAGGCTTCAGTGGCATTTGCAAACTAGGAAGAAAGGCCTAGGGATTTAATTGCAAATATTAACTAACAAAAACTCTATGGATCACAATGGAATATTGTTCGATTATTGCTGGAAGAAGAACCTTTTAAATTGGAAGCCACTCAAAATACACACTGGCCACAATAATGGACTCAAACATACCAACAATCGTGATGAAGATGGTGAAGGACCAGACACCAGTTCATTCTATTGTATCTGGTGGTCAACATGAGGCAGAGTCAATGCAACAGCAACTAACAAGAGGTGGTAAGTTTCCCATTGCTGCTAGTTTCTCAGAGTTTTACCAACCCTTCGGCTCTGTTCACCCATTCACACCTCTGAACATAGTCTTTTCATTAAATTATTTTCAGTTAAACTCTGTAAGTATGCTGTCTTTCCTTATGAGACCCTAACAAATATACTTTTTTGTCTCACCACTGTTTTTTTGATGTATCAATGCTAACACACGTAGCTCTAATTCACTTTATCTAAAATGAATACAATTGTATGTACTCTATATGGAAAAAAAAAACTTTTTATTTACTCTCCTATAAATGGACATTTAGATAGATTTTATTTCATTTAAACTCATTAAACTTTTTTGTGAATGTGTCCTTAAGTACAAGAGTCAGATTTTCTCTAAATTATAAACTTGCAGATGGAATTGCTAGGTCATTGATTATGTGTAATTTGTAATTTTACTAGGTTTGATCAACTGGCTCTCCTATATCCTCTCCCAAATATGTATCCATCAATATCCTGCCATACTTCAAGGCCTAGCCTAAATCCCACCTCCTCTATGCAGCCTTCCTCGACTCTCCCAACTTTAATGTATTTTATCTTATCTGGATTCCTATAGATCTTGTTTTTGGTATCACTCACATTGCACTTAACATTCCATTCTCCTTTTTGCTTCATTATTATTATGTGCATGTCTCATCTGTTCTAAAAGCAAGAAGTATATCTTTTTTTGCAACCTTGTGCAGCAGATTATGTTTGAAACCTAAACAATTTTCCCAAACCAATTTCTTTTCTTGATTTTCCTCCTTTAATTAATAAGCTCAAAATCCTCCTAGCCACGCATTTCTGAAGCTTAAGGCCTCTTAAATTATTCTTGCTCCATTCACTGTTAAATTGTAATTTGCTAAGGACTGTGGCACTTCTGGTCACCATAGCTATTGAATCCAACCCCTCATTATATCACCATTGCTGCTTCTTTGGTTTAGAACCAAAACCAAACCAAACTCACTGCCACTGAGTCATTTCCAACTCATAGAGACCCCCATTGGGTTTCCAAGGCTGTAAATCTTTACAGAAGTGGATGACCTAGTCTTCCTTCCACCAAGTAGCTGGTAGTTTTGAACCACTGAAGTTTGGGTTAGCAGTCAAGTCCCTTATCCACTAGACCACCAGAGCACCTTCTTTGGTTTAGGCCCTCTTTATTTCTCTTTGAATTTCTGGGGTGATTCCAGAGTGGTCCTTGGCTTTCCTGAAGATGGTGGATTATCCATTTTGAAGCATCCTGTGATAGCATCCTAATCCTCCTCCCCCACCTTCAGAATGCAGGCCTGACTGTAGGACCACTGGCAGACATTTGGGGCCAGCTTGAGCCTGTTGCTGTTGTTGTTGTTAGGTGCCATCAAGTCAGCTCTGACTCATAGCGACCCTATGTACAACAGAATGAAACACTGCCTGGTCCTATCATTGCTGTACCTGAGCCCATCATTAGAGTAACTGAGTCAATCCATCTCGTTGAAGGCCTTTCCCTTCTTCACTGACTTTCCACCTTACCAAGCATAATATTCTTCTCCAGGTAATAGTCTCTTTTGACAACATGACAAAAGCAGTTCAGACGAAGTCTGGTCATTCTCCCTTCCAAGGAGCATTCCGGCTTCACTTCTTCCAGAACAGTTTTGTTAGTTCTCCTGGTAGTCCATGGTAATTTCAGTGTTCTTCACCAACACCACAACTCAAAAGCATCAAGTCTTCTTCGATCTTCCTTATTCATTGCCCAGCTCTCACATGCATATGAGGCAATTGAAAATACCATGGTTTGGGTTAGGCACACCTTAGTCTTCCAGGAGATATCTTTGCTCTTCAGCACTTCAAAGAGGTCTTTTGCAGCAGATTTGCCCAATGCAATACATCTTCTGATGTCTTGACTGCTGATTCCGTTGGTGTTGACTGTGAAACCTAGTTATATGAAATTTTTGAGAACTTCAATCTTTTCTCCATACATCATGATGCTGCTTATTGGTCCAGTTGTGAGGATTTTCGTTTTTCTTTATGTTGAGGTGTAATCCATACTGCAGACTTCTTCAAACTTCATCAGTAAGTGCTTCAAGATATCTTCACTTTCAGCAAGCAAAGTTGTGTCATCTATGTATTGCAGGCTGTTAATGAGACTTTCTCCAATCCTGATGCCATGTTCTTTTTCATATAGTCCAGCTTCTTGGATTATCTGCTCAGCTTACAGACCAAATAAGTGTGAGGAAAGGATGCAACCCTGACACACTCCCTTCCTGATTTTAAACCATGCAGTATCCCCTTGTTCTGTTTGAACAGCCTCCTGATCTATGTACAGGTCCCTGATGAGAACAATTACGTGTTCTCGAATTCCCATTCTACTCAGTGTTAACCATAATTTGTTACAATCTGCACAATTGAATGTTTTTGCATAGTCAATAAAATATAAGAGTGATACTGCCTCCGAAACCCAAGGAGGGGTCGCTAGAAGTCAGAGACAACTCAATGGCACATAACAACAACAACATACATCTTTCTTGTATCCTTTGCTTTCAACCAAGATTCATCTAACATCAGCAATGATATCCCTCATTCCAGGTCCTCTTCTGAATCCAGCTTGCATTTCTGGAAGTTCTCTGTCAATATACCACTGCAACCATTTTTGGATTATCTTCAGTAAGATTTTACTTGAATGTGATATTAATTACAATGTTCAATAATTTCCACATTCTGTAGGATCACCTTTCTTGGAATTAGTACATATATAGATTTCTTCTGGTCCTTTGGGCAGGCAGTTTTCTTCCGAATTTCTTATCATAGACAGGTGAGTGCCTCCAGTGTGGCATCCATTTGTTGAAGCATCTCAATGGGTATTCGTCAATTTCTGGAGCCTTGTTTTTTTGCCAGTTCCTTCAATGCAGCTTTGACTTCTTCTTTCAATACCATTGGCTCTTAATCATATGCCACCTCCTGATATGGTTGAACATCAACCAATTCTTTTCGGTACAGTGACTCTGTGTGTTCCTTCCATCTTCTTCAGATGTTTCCTGCATCATTCAATATTTTGCCTATAGAATCTCTCAATATTGCAACTTGAGGCTTGAATTTTTCCTTCAGTTCTTTCAGCTTGAGAAAGGCTGAGAATGTTCTTCCCTTTTGGTTTTCTAACTCCAACTCTTGGTGCATTTCATTATAATAATTTGTCTTCTTGAGCTGCTCTTTGAAATCTGTTTGGCTCTTTTATCTTGTCATTTCTTCCCTTAGCTTTAGCTATTCTCCATTCAAGGGCAAGTTTCAGAGTCTCTTCTGACATTAATTTTGGTCTTTTTTTCCTTTCCAGTCTTTCTAATGACCTTTCTCTTTCTTCATGGACTTGTTCTTGATGTCATCCCACAATTCCTCTGGTTTTCAGTCATTGATGTTCAATGCATCAAATCTATTCTTTAGATGGTTTCTAAATTCAGAAGGGATATTTTCAAGGTCATATTTTGGCTCTCATAGACTTGTTTTAATTGTCTTCAACTTCTTTTTTTTTTTTTTAT
>NW_006921709.1:1651099-1659293 GCF_000298275.1 Orycteropus afer afer | reverse complement strand
TGTGTCTGTGTTAATTGGTTTCCCTTTTCTTTGTTGAAGAGGGTCTGTGCAATCCTTCTGCCTAGTCCGCCATCTTGCCCCGCCTCAATTGTCTTCAACTTCTACTTGAACTTGCATATAAGCACTTGATGGTCTGAGCCTGAGCCTAAACCCACTTATATTTCTCCCTCTTTCCTTGACCCTCTCTACAAGTGAACACTTCATCTTTTTTAAATGTCTCTCATCATTTCCCTGCATTTCTGTCTTCATTTATTCTCTACCTTTTACTTAGAAGAAATTTTCTCTACCTTTTACCTGTTGAAATTTTCTGTTTCTCTAAAAACTTTCAAATGTTGTCTACTTCACAAAGATGAAATCCCTTCTAATTCCCTTCCTACTTCTACCTTCTGCTAGCTGTCATACCACCACCAGATCTGGATATCTTTTTCTCACCCTCCTTAGAAACCTACAGCATTCTGAAATTTTCATTCCTTTTATGGCACTTATCATCCCCAGAATTATTGTCACGTGTAGCTTTCTACAAATTCTTGTTAGTGAACAGAAAAACTCACTGCTGTCAAGGTGAGTTGATTTGACTCATAGTGACCCTTCCTTGGCTTTCTGAGGTGGTATCAAAGAAGTAGATTGCCCAATCTTCCTTCTGAGGAGTGGCTGGTTGGTTTGAACTGCCAGCTTTTGGTTAGCAGTCAAATGCCTTAGGTTCTATGCCACCAGAGCTCCCATTTTAGCAGACAGAGTCTGTGTATTAATATTCTAATGTTCTCCCATGGCACCTACCATTGTGCTCTGCATTTAGTAGATATTTAATGGATACAAATGTATGGAAAAAAGTAAATTGAAGAAAAGGAATGTACAGAAATTGGAGAAATTATGGAACTGGAGGAAACTTTAGAGAATATCCAAACCAACTCAAACTATGTTCTGACTCTCCCTCCCTTAAATGCTTCAATGAGTCTCTTATTCTCTTAGGGAGAACACAAAATTCTCCATGTGGCTAGGAATCCAACATGGTTAGGACCTGCCTACTCCCTGACCTTGTCCTGGATCCACTTATGCTCACTTTTCCACTTAATCTTGCCCCTTCTTACCTCAGACCTTCACCATGCTGCTCACTCATGCCTTACTGCTCTTCACCTTCCAGCTTCACTAAAATAGCTTACATTCATCCTTTAACTGTCAGCCTAAACCCCATTTACTCCACAGTATTCATTAGATGTCTACTGCATAGTGCCTAAAACACTTGACTGCTAACTGGAAGACTGGTGGTTCAAACCCACCAGCCACTCCTCGGAAGGAAGGTTGGGCAATCTACTTCCGTAGAGATACTGCCTTGGAAACCCAAGGAGAGGTCACTATGAGTCATGTCTAACTCATCAGCACATAACAACAACAACAACATGTGCCAGGCACCTTTCCAAGCACCTGGGGATAGAGTAGTGAGAAATCACAGCAAGATC
Source organism: Orycteropus afer afer (assembly GCF_000298275.1). NCBI lineage: Eukaryota > Metazoa > Chordata > Mammalia > Tubulidentata > Orycteropodidae > Orycteropus > Orycteropus afer. Next base: position 1,657,836 of record NW_006921709.1, on the reverse strand, counting down.
CTTGCCTGCATAGGGTTTACATGCTTTCTCCAGGAATTCTGCCTTGCTGCTCTCCAACACTCACACAGACACACACACACACACACAGTCTGTTTCCCCCAATTATGTGCAGTCACAGCACCCTGGGCTTTCCTTCTATAAGACTTATGCTATTATAAGTACTCATTAATTTAAATATTTCATTAATGCCTGTTGTTGTTGTTGTTATGTGCCATCGAGTTGGCCCCGACTCATAGCGACCCCTCCTTGGGTTTCCAAGGCAGTATCACTACGGAAGTAGGATTGCCCAAACTTCCTTCCGAGGAGTGGCTTGTGGGTTTGAACCGCCAGCCTTCTGGTTAGCAGTCAAGTGCTTTAGCCACTATGCTACCAGAGCTCCTCATTAATGCCTATCATCCTTTAAGAGCTTAAAGATTCTCAAGGTTTGTATTATATCCTTTCCTTACTCTTGTATCCCCAACACCAAGCACAATTCTTGGGGGTCCTCATGGAATTTCTTCATAAATGAATGAAGTAACAAAATTTATTTCCTCACTCTACAGACCAGCGGCCCATCATTGGGAAGTATCCAGCCCCTCCACATAATATAATGTGGTAACACAATGAGGGAAATCCAGGTCTCGAACCAAGACCACTTGACACCATGCCAGTGCTTTTTGCACTTTAATAACATTGTTCTGGAGAAGGTTATGTAAATGAGTTGAGGAAGAAGTAAAGGAGAGATGTTAAAGATGAAAAGTATGCTAGGAAATAAAACAAAGAAACCATTAAAAACACCATTTTCAAACACTCTTGTTGTTAGGCCCATTTGAGTCCACTCCAACTCATAGTGACCCTATGTATGACAGAAGGAAACACTGCCCAGTCCTGCACCATCATCACAGTCTTTGCCATGTTTGAGCCCATCTTTGCAGCCACTGTGTCAATCCATCTCATAGAGGGTCTTTCCCTCTTTTGCTGACTGCCTATTTTACCAAGCATGATATCCTTCTTCAGCAACTAGTCCCTTCTGACCACATGGCCAAAGTGGGTGAGATGATGTCTGGACATTATTACTTCCAAGGATTATTCTGGCTACACTTCTTCTTGGACAGATTTGTTCATTCTTCTGGCAGTCCATGGTATTTTCAGTATTCTTCATCAATACCACAATTCAAATGCATCAATCCTTCTTTGGTCTTCTTTATTGATTGTCTAGTGCTCATGTACATATGAAGTTATTGAAAAGACTGTGGCTTGGGTCAGGTGTCTTCAAAGAGAGCTCTTTACTCTTTAACACTTTAAAGAGCTCCTTTACAGAAGATTTACCCAGTGCAATATGTCATCTGGTTTTTTGACTGCTATGTCCATGGGCATTGATTGTGGCTCCAAGTAAAATGAAATCTTTGAAAACTTTAATCTTTTCTCTGTTTATCATAATGTTGCTTATTGGTCCAGTTGTAAAGATTTTTATTTTCTATACATTGAGATGTAATCCATAATGAAGGTTGTAGTCTTTGATTTTCATCAGTAAGTCCTTCAATTCATCTTCATTTTCAGCAAGCAAAGTTGTGTCATCTGCATATCGCAGGTTGTTAATGAGTCTTCCTCCAATTCTGATGCTGCATTGTTCTTCATATAGTTCAGCTTCTCAGACAAGTTGCTCAGCATACAGATTGAATAAACATGGTGAACATTTACAACCCTGGTGCACCATTTTACTGATTTTAAACCATGCAGTATCCCTTTGCTCTATTCCAATAACTGCCTCTTGGTCTATGTACTGGTTCCTTATGAGCCCAGTTATGTGTTCTGGAATTACCATTCTTCACAATGTTATCCATAATTTGTTATGATCCATACAGTCAAATGCCTTTGCATAGTCAATAAAACACATGTAAATATCTTTCTGGTATTCTTTCCTTTCAGCCAACATCCATCTGACATCAGCAATGATATCCCTCATTTCATATTTTTTTGTGAACCCAGCTTGAATTTCTGGAAGTTCCCTGTCAATACACTCCTGCAACCACTTTCAAATTATCTTCAGCAAAATTTTGCTTGCGTGTGATATTAGTGATATGGTTCTGTAATTACCACATTTTGTTAGATCACCTTTCTTTGGAATGGGAACAAATATGGATCTCTACCAGTTAGTTGGCCACTTAGCTGTCTTTCAAATTTCATGTAAAAATGAGTGACCACCTCCAGTGCTATATCCATTTGTTGAAACATCTCAATTCGTATTCCTTCGATTCCTAGAGCCTTGTTTTTCACCAATTCCTTCAGTGCAGCTTGGACATCTTCCTTCAATACCGTCAGTTCTTTAGCATATGCCACCTCCTGAAATAGTTGGACATTGACCAGTATTTTTTTGTATAGTGACTGTGTATTCCTTCCATCTTCTTTGATGCTTCCTGCATGGTTCAATATTTTGTTCACAAAATCCTTCAACATTGCAACTCCAGGCTTGAATTTTTTTCTTCAGTTCCTTTAGCTTGAGAAATGCCAAGTGTATTTTTCCCTTTTGGTTTTCTAACTCCAAATCTTTCCACATCTCATTATAATACTTTATCTTCTCCAGCCAAAGTCTTCTGTTTAGCTCTTTTATTTCAGCAATTCTTTTATTTGCTTTAAATACTCTCTATTCCAGAGCAAGTTTCAGAATCTCTTCTGACATCCATTTTGGCCTTTTCTTCCTTTCCAGTCTTTTTAATGACCTTTTACTTTCTTCATGGAAGATGTTCTTGATGTCATCCAACAATTCATCTGGTCTTCGGTCATTGGTGTTCAATGTGTCCAATCTGTTCTTCAAATGATCTCTAAATTCAGGTGGAATATACTCCAGGTCACATTTTGGCTCTCATGGACTTGTTTTAATTTTCTTCAGCTTCAACTTGAACTTGCATAAGAGCAATTGATGATCTGCCCCACAGTCAGCTCCTGGCCTTGTTTTGACTGATGATATTGAGCTTCTCCATCATCTCTTTCCACAGATGTATTCAATTTTATTTCTCTGTATTCCATTGACAAGGTCTGCATGTATGATCACTGTTTATGTTATTGAAAAAAAATGTGTTTGCAATGAGAAAGTCATTGATCTTGCAAAACTCTATCATGTAATCTCTGGCATCATTTCTTTCACCAAGGCCATATTTTCCAACTACTGATGATTCTTCTTTGTTTCCAGCTTTTACATTCCAATCACCAGTAATTATCAACACATCTTGAATGCATATTTGGTCAATTTTAGAGTGCAGAAGTTGGTAAAAATCTTCAATTTCTTCATCTTTGGCTTTAATGATAGTTGCATAAAATGAATAGTCATATTAATTGGTCTTCCTTGTAGTCATAGAGATATTATCATAACATTGACATCATTGTACTTCATGATAGATCTTGAAATGTTCTATTTCACAATGAATGTGACACCATTTCTCTTTAATTTGTCGTTTCCATAATAGTAGACCATGTGGCTGTCTTATTCAAAATGGCCAAAACCAGTCCATTTCAGCTCTCTAATGCCTAGTACATTGATCTTTATGCACTCTATTTCATTTTTGACAACCTCCAACTTTCTTAGATTCATATTTTGTATATTTCGCTTTCTGATTGAAACACTACACTAATAGTTATTGCAGGGAAGATCCACCACCCACTTACCCCACCACTACTATAGCTTCAATTTGAACTCATAGTGACCCTATAAGACAGAATAGAACTTCATCAAAGGGTTTCCAAGGCTATCAATCTTAACAGAAGCAGACTGCCTCATCTTTCTCCCATTGAATAGCCAGTGAGTTTGAAATGCTGGTCTCTTGGTCGTTGTTGTTGTTATGTGCCATTGAGTCATATCTGATTCATAGCGACCCTTCCTTGGGTTTCCGAGGCAGTATCACTATGGAAGTAGATACTTCCTTCCTTCTCATCTTCCTTCCAAGGAGTGGCTGGTGAGTTTGAACTGCCAGCCTTCTGTTTAGCAGTCAAGTGTCTTAGCCACTATGCTACCAGAACTCCCAGTCTCTTGGTCAGCAGGCTAATATTTTAACCACAGCACCACTAGAGCTCCTAAGATCCACCAGCGATTGTTAAAATTAGTGGGTGAAAGTTTGAGGAGAAATAGGCATTTACAGTGTCAACATGTCATCTCTGAGATATAAAAGTAAATAAATAAAAATAAAAAAACATTATCTTGTAAACAAATTATAAAAAGAACAGATAAGCAGAAAGTATGTTAATAGATGAAGAGACAACTTGGGTGGGAAACAACAACAGGAGATGGCAGGCTTTAGATTACCCTTCCTAGGAGCTGGACAATGAATAAGGAAGACTGAAGAAGAGTTGATGCTTTTGAGTTGTGGTGCTGGCAAAGAATGCTGAAAGTACCATGGACTGCTAAAAGAACTAACAGATCTGTCCTGGAGGAAGTGCAGCCAGAATGCTCCTGGAAGCAAGAATGGCCAGATTTCGTCTCACCTATTTTGGTCATGTTGTAAGAAGGGACCATTCCCTGGAGAAGGATGTCATGCTGGGTAGGGTGGAGGGTCGACAAAAGAGGGGGAGGCCTTCAACGAGATGGATTGATATGGTGGCTGCAATGATGAGCTCAAGTATAGCAGGGATTGTGGGGCTGGCGCGGGATAGGGCAGTCTTTCGTTCTGCTGTGCATGGGGTTGCTATGAGTCGGAAATGACTCGACGGCACTTAACAACAACAACAACAAGGAGTACTGGATAAGCATCACTTGTCCCTCCAGATTCACTCTGTGGTTGAAAGGTTGACCTCCAATGACTGTGTCACACGTTCCCTGGCCCTCTATCTTCAGACTGGGTTCTGTCAATAGAAGGCACCAGCAGGAGATTGAAAGATGGGAAGACAGAGAGATCAGTGTATTTATTTCCATAGCTTCCCCCTTGCGGATTCACAAGTTGGTAGTGTCTGCCTTCCTTTCTGTGAGGCAAAAGGTCTTATAAAAATAGGTCTCATATTTCACTAATAACTCCTTATCCTTCAGAGTTTCCCACTGTTACTGACCCCAAGAAGTTTCACCATAGCTTGTTGGTTTTCCCTAATGCCGTTCATACCTTTATAAGTACCCAAAACCCAAAATCAAAACCCACTGCCATCAAGTTGTATCAACTCATAGTGACCTTTTGGGACAGAGTAGAACTGCCCCATAGCTTTTCCAAGGTTGTAAATCTTAACAGAAGCAGACTGCCTCATCTTTCTCCCATGAAGTAGCTGGTGGCTTCAAACCAGTGATCTTTGGGTAGCAGCCCAATGCTCCTTTTTATAAGTACAGTGGTTCTTTATAAAAGTTCATGAAACCCTTTGAATCATCTTCTTCCTGCCAAGAACCTAATGAAGAAATTAGGTTTGGAGAATTTCAACCTCTTGGGAAGTACACAAAGGAGCTCTGGTGGTGCAGTGCCTAAGGCATTTGACTACTAACCAGAAGGTTGACAGTTCAAATGCACAAGCCACTCCACAGAAGAAAGACTAGGCAATCTACTTTCATAAAGATTTACCACCTCAAAAACCCAGCAGGGGTTACTATGAGTAGGACTGTTAAGAAAAGCTTGATACTCACTCACTCTCCCAGCTTCCCTCTCAACTAGGGTAGAGCAGGTGACCTGGGTCTACCAATTGGGGGCACCCACTAGAGATTTTGAATGTGAAACTAGAATTGCAAGTGGATGATTTGTATGGAATCCATTCTGGGAAGTAGGACTGCAGGGATCACCAGTTCCTGGCTATATAGGCTCAAAGCTTGGTTTTTTCAATCCTTGCAAAGATTCTAAGAATAATGTCTTCTGCTTCAGCAAGCCAGAGTTACATTTTGTTATTGGCCATTAAGAACCATGTTTCTCTCCTACATCCCTTAATTCTTGATGTCTGTCTGATTCTCCTGACTTATTCTCTCATTTTCTAACCAGAAATATATGGTTAATATCTCCCCTTCTGTATTGAGGGGGGCATTTTTTTCTTTGCTCCCAATCACTAAGATTGGTTTCATGTACTTTGACTTAAAAAAATAATAAAAATAAAAATAAATCCTTGTAAAACCTGATCATTTGGAAATTAGGAAAATAGAGTTACTCACTATAGGGACTGTAGACTCTCTCTGTTGGAGGCTCTGAGTCCAAATCCTTCTTCTGGTCCTGCCGCCTCTGACTCTGTTCATTAGCAGTTTCAGTAGAAACTGTGTCCCTGACTTCTTGCCCTCACGTTCTGTAAAGGCTAACCAAGAAAAGTAATACAGACAGGACTATTTCTGACCCTGGTCTTTGTGGCTTCTCAAAGGAAATGACTATGACTGAAATTAAGAAAAAAGGAGAAACTCTTTTTAGAGTGGAACTGTTCCATATATATATATATATACTTTTTATTATTATTGTAATTTGGGTGAAGATTTGCAGAGCAAATTCACTTTCCATACAGCAGTTTACATGTACTTTGTCTCATGTCATTGACCACAGTTTACCACAATGCAACAACTCCCTTCCCACTTCCTCCCCATAGTTACCTCTTCCCAGTGTCCATCCTCCATACACTCCTGCCCCCTGAGCTGTCTCCCTGTGCATAAGCAGCTCCGCTTTCCCCCATGAGTTTTCTCTCCAAGGAGTGTATCTACTTGAGGTAAATGTTCAACTCATATGCCTGTATTTTGTTTGGCTGGAAACCACAGGTGTGGGTTCAATTCTAGACCTGAAGGGCAGCTAGAGGCCATAGTCTCAGTGGTTCCACCAGGCTCTATC
>NW_006921709.1:1615446-1646482 GCF_000298275.1 Orycteropus afer afer | reverse complement strand
TAAATTTGCCAGTGGTTTGTCAATTTTATTGATCTTTTCAAAAAACCAACTTCTGGTCTTGTTGATTTTTTCTATAGTCCTTCTATTTTCTGTTTATATCATTATTTACATATTGTATATTTCTACTATGGCCAAGTGATAGAAAAGCACACATGCTCATAGACACATCAGTGCTTCAGCCCTTGCAGACTGGAGAACAGATCCCAGGAAAGAACATTCTTTTTGTTCTGATGAACGGCTCAGCAACTGGAATGGTGACATTTCATTTGTACCCAGAGACACCTTATTGATGAATCTAAGTCAGTCAGCCCATAGCATAGGGCTCAAGGAAATAACAAGTTTAATTGATCCTTATCTAGAAGGTTGAGTGCACAGTGTAGAATTGCTTGAGTGACCTTACCAACATTTGCTAATCATTACTGCATTTTTTCTATATCTCTGTTTTTAAATTCACTTGCATGTAGTATTTTAACAGAAGGCTTAAAATTCACCTGATTAAATTCCTTCAAGTTACAGATAAGGAAACCAGAACCCAGAAATGTTAAGTTCCTGCCCAGGTCTGACAGCTGCTCAAAGGCACAGCCATCAGAAGCTTGATTTTTTATTTTATTGTTTTTTTTTTTTTACTAGAGGAGCAAAATTAAGCTCAGAAGACTTATCTGAGGAGCATACCTTGTGAAGTGAAGCATCTGTGGATGGTAAATGTGGCTACATGTTAGTCTAAAATGGTGTTTCACAAGGAAATCTAAATGCCAGTTGTAGAACCTGATGAGTATTCCCCTCCACAGCCACAGCTGAATGATTGATGCAGTGATACTGGTGGTTCTGTGCTCTGTACATCTCTCCCTTAGAAAGACAGGATAGGATGGTGGCTGGGAGCACCGGCTTTAGAATATGGCTTGTCAGAGTCACTTCCCACACCATGATTATCTGCATAATCTTGGCCTATAAGTAACTTGGGAGCTCTGTTAGCATAGTGCCTAAGGCACTTCACTGCTAACCAGAAGGTTGGCAGTTCAAATCCTCCAGCCACTCCTCAGAAATAAGATGGGGCAATCTACTTCCATAGTGATACTGCCTCGGAAACCCAAGGAGGGGTCACTATGAGTCAGTCTGGGTCTGACTTGACGACACATAACAACAACAACATAGGTAACTTCTCTGTACCTCCATTTCCTCCTTTGTAAAATGAGGAGAAAATTATGTTTACTTGTGGTTACTATGAGGAATAATAATAAATTTAGAATCTGGTACACAATAAGTGTTCAATAAATCTAGCAATGATCATTCTCAACAACAACAACAACAAAAAAAAAACTTAAACAGAGATTTAAGAGTTTACACAAGACTTGTCTTCGGAACCATTTTTTTAAGTATGGTGGGCTGGGAGCTGAAAGAATGTGCCCTGAATAGCCACATGAGGGAGCTCTGTGGTCAGACTGGAATGGTAGAGGACCTGCCTGGTGTGCCCTCTCATTTGGTGTAAGCAAGGCAGCAGAACCAGCATGAGGCTGGGGCTCACAGGATTTGTAGATCAGATACCCACTTAGAACCAAGATTTCTGTGGGAAGGCAATTTCAGTTTGTCTCTGAATTGCTTTCCTTTTAAATTCAAATTGAATGAAGCTACAGTTGTTCACTGAGTCAGGGCTCAGCTGTGAAGACAGTGACTGGTGAGTGACTGGTGATTCGTCAAAACACTGAGGTACTTTAATATAAATTAGATATGGGCACACACATACATACTTCCTATATGTCCTAGGTGGTGCAAACAGTTAAGCACTGAACTACTTAACAAAAAGTTGGTGGTTTAGACCCACCCAGACGTACCTTGGAGGAATCCTCTGATGATGTGCTTCTGAAAGGTCACAACCTAGAAAATTCTGTGGAGCACAGTTCTACTCAGTGCACAGAAGGTCACCATAAGTCAGAATCAACTCTACAGCATCTGTTGTGTGTGTGTGTGTGTGTGTGTTTTAACTATATATATATATATATATATATACACTATGTATATATATTATACATATGTGTGTATATATGTAAGGAGCTCTGATGGCTTAGAGCCTAAGGCATTTGACTGCTAACCAGAAGGCTGGTGGTTCAAACCCACCAGCTGCTCCTTAGAAGGAAGACTGGGCAATCTCCTTCCATAGAGACACCGCCTTGGAAACCCAAGGAGGGGTCGCTATGAGTTGGGACCGACTGAACAGCAGTGAGTTTGGTTTTGTTTTTTTTGGTGTATGTATGTGTGTTTATGTACACATGGAGAGAGTAGAGTCACAGTTACCCCTTTTTAATGTCACTGTACTTCTCACATCTTTGATTTCTGAGTGGGAAAGAAAAGGAGGGAGTTGTTGGAAAAGCACTGGAAACTCATGGGAACCTCACACACTGTGTTTGGGAAGAAAAGTCTTCTAGAAGCACAGGACCCAAGTCGAGGGCAGGAAGAACCAGGCTCAGATCCAAGCAGCACAGGGGTACCTGAGGAAAGCCCAGCTAGAGGCCTACTCCAATGTAATTTAGGCAAAATGTGCATGTTCTCAGAGTGGGGACAGAATGAGGCAAGGGAGACACCTATGGCCAAGACAACCTAGCTTGCCTTGCTTATTGGATAATCAGCCCCTGCCTCTCACCAAATCCAAAATGTCAAGAGGCAATCTGGTCTGGCCCTTTACCCCACAGTTGGATCTCGGGACAACATTAGCTCTTTCTGAAGCATTTATTTTAAATTTTGGATGTATTTTTTAACTTTAAGACATTTGTTTTCCTATCTCCGTTCAACCCTCATCTTCCAGATCTTAAAGTAATTTCAGGTGTCACCCCAAGGCTCATCAGCAAACTAAAGGTTTTACCAGTAAAGTGGCTTTGCTCATTCTTTCTGTGGATACCCAAGTCCAAAAAATATGCAGAATTACTTATTGGAAACTCTCCCCCTGATTTCCTGTTCTCCAGAAAATTCAGTCACTGAACCTCAGACCCCAGCTGGTTTAATCATGCTAGTGAGCCCCTCTGAATTGGAGATGGGGAGTGTGGTAGTTATGTTTGTCTGTCAACTTGACTGGGCCTGGCTGGGTAGCTGGGCAGCTGGTGGAAGTTATTCCCCATGATGAGACTGGCAATCAACTCCATGGTGGGATCTACCACAAGAAGCTGAGTGGGATGTGGTCCTTTGGGATGTGGTCTGCTTCTAGTATTTAAGGAGAAGCCTTGGGAATGGTCTCTAGCCTATGGCTTGGACCCTGCATGTAGCCGTGTCATTGCTCAGCAGCCTGCTATGCTCTGCCAACCTTGGGACTTAAAATGGACTTAAGTTAATGGCCTGCCTTGTAGTTTGGTAACATCGGGACTGTGCCTTTTTACTTGTCAACCTTGGGCTTGGCAGCCTCAGCAGCCAGCAATTGTCTGAGTGAAGAAAAGCCTCTAACTTCAGTGGGCCGGGAGCTGGAGGCAGAGCTGAAGCCCAAGGCTGAGGGGCTTTCATGCAACCCCTAGAGCCTGGCACTTTGAACTTGGACTTAAAGCCTCCAAATTGTAAGATTAAACTCCTGTTTGTTAAAGCCATCCCATTGGTAGTATATTTGTCAGAGAGGCACTAGATAAGCAAAACAGGGAGATATTGGCAGAGGCGGAGGGAGATCACCCACTCACTCCAAGGCAGTGTTCAGAGCTTTAGGTCTCCTGGGTTGGCGCTGCAGATCCTGTGGCTTCAACCTCTAACCCAAGGCCCGACCTTTGTTTGAGCCCCTTCGAGTCTAGAGCTGCTGAACTGTTTCTCTGCTAGTGGTGCATCCATGCTCTTTGACTTTTGGGTCAAATGATGTCTGGAGAGCCACTGGCCTTCTCAACTTTTGCCCAGTCCTCTGGGCTCTGCCCAAGGGGAGGCTGACTCCCATTGTGGTGTACTTTCTACTTGCTTTTCATCTCCTCTGCCCTGTTCTTCCTCGTGGACTCAGACACAGTACTGCCACACAGCACTGCCCCTGGCCTCTCGCCCTACGTACCCGCTCATCTCTTCAGCCTCTCTTTGTCACTGAAAAATCAGTTTGTTTTTCTAAAGCCCATTAACATACTCACAAGAATTTCTCCCAAATTATTAGCCTTCCTGATTAACCCCCACCACGGCCATGTGGCCCCCTCACCACATCCCTCTACAGGGGATTGTAATCAAAACCATCACAGGGTGGGTTCAGCATCACCTTTCCCTAGATGGCCCTGATGATCCTCCCTTAATATTTTTAAAATAATGGAACTTACAATAGTTTCTTGAGGAAGGGGTATTGTTGGACAGTGTTTGCTTCTTTTTCGACTACCAGCCCCTTTTCCTCCCTATACCACAATCAATCAATCAATCAATCAAAACAAAAAATACTCCATGTAGGCCCCATTCTTATAGGCATGCCTCCCTGAAATAAAGCCAGCACAGATTTTGTTTTATTTGTCTGTAAAACTCTCTGACCTCCCTCCCAGAATTCTGACCTCATTCCTGACCACTCTGGAATTGACACCCTCAGACCAAGAGACCAGAAGTAGCATTAAGATGGAGGGGAGGGGGAAAAAAAAAACAAAAAAAAAAAAACAGTCTTTTTTTTTTAAAACATGTTTAATTAGCTCTGAAAAAAGAAAAGCACAAATTGAGAGCAAAGTCGACTTTATTGTTTTTGCCACTTGCCTCAAGTAATGGCTTGTTGTTGCTTTCACAGCCTCCGGAGTGTAGGATTTTGTCAGCCCTTTAGCCACTGTTTTGGTAAATGGAATAAAACTCGGGGGGCGGGGGCGGAAAGGAAGAAAGAAATCTATGATAGATCTCTCCAACTATTAGCAAGGTCAAGTTGGTGTGCCTTGCATGGCACCCCAACCCCATGCATAATGAGAATTGCTGGCCAGTCCTGTGCCATCCTCGTAATAGGTTGTGGTTCAGGCCACCATGAACCATAGGGTTTTCATTGGCTGTTTTTCAGAAGTAGATCACTAGGTCTTCCTTCCTAGCCCATCTTAGTCTGGAAGCTCCCCTGAAATTTGTTCAGCATTATGACAACACGTAAGCCTCCTTGGACAGGTAGGTGCTGGCTAATTTAGGTGCATTGGCCAGGAATAGAGACAGCCCCCAAAGCCAATGTTGCCTTTTTCTTTCTCAGAAAAGCTACAATGACTTGACTCTGTGCTCAGACACATGCCATTTTTGCTTCCATTTCTGGCCCACTTGCAGGATGCAGACAACACCTGAGAGGCTGTACAGTTGTAGAGAGAAATTATCCATTACCCAATTGCATGCTTAAATACAGCCTGGACCTTAATGCTTGAGAATAAAGCTTATCCTATTGAGTTCTTCCTAACACCCAAGACACCGAGGGATGGGTTCATGAAACCTTAGGGACAGCAGGAAACTTAGAGACTGTGGCCAAACACCTCCACTTCCCAGATGAAAACACAAGCCTGTGATTATCCTGAAGCAGAGCAGAGGGAGCATGGCCTATGGAGCAAGACTGCCTGAGTTTGAATGTCGCCTCTCTAGTAATTCCTTGGGCATGCTACTCAACAATTCTGCGCTGTTTCTTTACTTGTGAAAATGGAAATAATGATAGCATTTGCCTCATAGGGTTGTAGAAGTGAGTTAATATATGTAGAGTGCCTGGTGCTGGGTGAGCACTTGCTGTAGGTCAAAGCCCGGAGATCTACTTCTGAAAAAGTAGCTATTGAAGGCTCTAGGAAGCACCATCCTAGTCTGATACACATGGAGGCACCATGAGTTGGAAGTGACTGATGGCAACTTGTAATTCATCTCACTTACTTTGGACATGTCATTAGGAGGGAGCAGTCCCTGGAGAAGGACATCATGCTTGGTAAAGTAGAGCATCAGCAAAAAAAAAGAGAAGATCATCAACAAGATGGACTGACACAGTGGCTGCAAAAATGGGCTCAAACACAGCAATGATTGTGAGGATGCCACAGGACTGGGCAGTGCTTCATTCTGCTGTACATGGTGAGGCTCTTGTTGGAAGTGACTTGACAGCACCTAATGAAAACAACAACACTGAGCCAAGGAGTTCCAGTGGCACAGTGATTAACTGTTCAGCTGAAAGGTTGACAGAAACCACCCAGAAGCTCTGAGGGAGAAAGATCTGGCAGTCTCCTCCCCCAAAGATTACAGGCCAGGAAACCCTGTGGGGCAGTTGTACTCTGTCACATGGGGTCACTGTGAGTCAGAAATCGACTTGGTGGCATCTAACAACAATAATAGCACTGAGTCAGGTGCTGAGTATTCAGTTGCTGCTCAATAAATATATCATGAATGAATGAATAATTAAATAAGGATTAGGATATCCACTTTACAGATAAAGAAATGAGGTGGAGAAGTTATGGAACTGATCCAAGCTTACAAACAAAGGAGAGGTGAAGCAGGGCCTCCAAGCCCAGTTCCTGGCCCCCTTTCCCAACCCCACACTATCTCCTCTTGATAGTGACCACTGTAAATCTCAGCAACAATGACCTGTGAGGTCACCTCTTATCGTGCCTGCCTCCCACTTACCCTCCACTCAGAGCACGATCCACCCTCATGGGGCAAACAGGGCTCTGCCTACAAATTGTGAGCTTTAAGCTAGTTCCTTGGGCAGCTCCCATAGTGCTATGCACTGAAGAATCATCACTGTGACATTCCAAGGAGGAAAACCCCAGCATCTACTGCTATTGAGCTCCTTCTCCTTTTTTAGACTGAATTGTCAAGCTGGCTGCCTCTGCCCTCCTGCGGCCTCCCACAGCACTGTCACCAAGGCCAATGTTGAGCATCCCAAGGTCTTTGTTCTCTTTGTTGGGAAGGTGACTATGTCTGCAGGGCCCCCCTCTCAGCCCTCTCCTCTCAGCCCACTCCTACTTGCTATTCTGGAGACTGTCTGCAGAGCAGGGAACCCCTGCTGTGTGGTTCTCCCTTTCTTTCTCACCTCCCACTTTCCCTCCCTCTCTTTTTACCCTCTCTAGGGCATCCCTAGCCTTCTTTCCCATCTGTTTTTCTCTGCCTGTTTCTCTTGGCTTATTTTATTTTATCCCCTTTCTGCTTCAAAGAGAGCTGTGTGTGTGTGTGGGGGGGGGGTTGGAGTGCTTCTAATGATAAGCTATCAACTCCCAGGTTCCCCCATGCATCCTAATCAGAACAGCCCAGTCCTGACACTCCATCCTAGAGCTATCAAAATGTCCTATTTGCTGCTTCATTCCACAGCGGGCAGATTAAGGGCACGGGCACCTGTTAGGAAACATAATTGTCACTGTTCAGTTCCATTATCCCAAGGAGCTGCCTCCTCTGACGTTACAGTGAGTGACCTTGAGCCAGCCAAGAAAAAATGCTGTGTCTGTTCTAGCTACTCTGTGACCAGAATTCCCCTGGAGGAGCAGTTGCATCAAAGATGAATGAGAGCAGCAAAAATCACATCATTCATCTTATAGACAACTAGGTTTCCAAGCTCTGCTTTACGTGCTTCAGTAGCAAGTTTCTGTTCTTTCAAAGACAATGTCTTTCTGGGGGAGATGAAATTTCACATTGAGGCATCAGTCTTTTGTGATGACACCCTGGCACCAGGAAGAAAGAAGCCTTCAGAGCACCCTCCACCTTGGCTTTTTTTTTTTTTTTTTAGTAATGAACACCCACTGCCCAGGGATAATTAGAACTCAGGAAACACAATTCTTTCTTGCAGTGTGGTTTGCCCTCGACTCCTATCCTGAAAGTTGGCAGTTCTAACTTACCCATTGAAGTTGTGAAAGAAAGCCCTGACCATCTGCTTCTGTAAACATTCCAGCCAAGGAGACCCTGTGGAGTAGTTCTACTGTGTAACATGTGCAGTGGCCAGGAGTCAGAATTGACTGAACAGCAACAAGGGTTTTGTTTGTTTCCTGTCTTACTTGCCCTGGTCTTTTAAGTACAGACTTTTGTTTACTCTCCCTCTGCCCCTCTCTACCTGTCGCATCCTTCTCTCTGTGGTCCCACCTGTGTTTCTCTGCCTCCTGCCACATAATAAGCTTAGGTGACCTCAGCAAAAGAGAGAGACCTATGGTGCTGGAGCCTGCTGAAGCTAACAGATGACATGCCCTGCACACAATGAGATAAACACTGCAGGTCCAAATAATTTCCACCAGATGGCACTCTACTCAGTTCTCTGCAGATCTTGTCTCTGAGCAATGGTTGACTTAAATATATATATATATATCTTGTTGTTGTTATGTGCCATTGAGTCGGACCCAACTCATAGAGATGCCTCCTTGGGTTTCCGAGGCAGTACCACTATGGAAGTAGATTGCCCCATCTTCCTTCACAGCAGTGGCTGGTGGGTGTGTGTGTATATATATATATATATATATATATATATATATATAATCAGTGGAAAGAACAATGAGAGGTCTCTCACTCAAGTGGTCTCAAATATTCTTTTACATCTCAACATACCAGTAAAAATTTTTGATCATTTGTAAATATATGTAGTACTATGAATCTTTATTAAATATCAGTAAAATTTAATAAAAGGTGTGTTTAGAGAAAAATTTAAATGTTCACATAAATATTTTAATATTTTCTTCAATACAATGGATAGTTTTGGACATCTTCCAGGGAGGTCATTGATCTAACCCATATTTCCCTTCTCCCAAAAGACCTTATTTCAATAAAACAAATATAGTTTGAGTACTTAGTGTGTACTCAAGGAGCTCTGGTGATGTGTGCCTAAGGCATTTGACTGCTAACTAGAAGGGCAGCGGTTGAAACCCACCAGCAGCTCCTCGGAAGGAAGGATGGGCAATCTACTTCAATAGAGATACCACCTCAGAAACCCAAGGAGGGGTCGCTATGAGTCAGATCCCACTTAACAGCAGTGAGTTTGGTTTTTTGGTTTTATTGTATATTCAAGGAGCTCTGGTGGCACAGCAGTTAAGGCATTTGGCTGCTAATCAATAAGTTGGAGGTTCAAACCCATCAGTTGCTCTTTGGGAGAAAGATGAGTCAACCATGTTTCTACTACAGTAAGAAAGTTGTAAAAGGCTTCCTACTTGAAGCAACTTCACTGAAGTACCTGAAGTTCCTTGCACTTATTCTGATGTGTCTACTTTTTTGCTCCCAGTTGTATATCTGACTTTCATCCTCAGCTGCATTTTAACCTCCAGATTCTCCTTTGTTCATCTGTTCTTCCTTACCTGCCTGACTTTTAAGCTCATTTGTGTACTGACCTCTATTTCTCCCTATTCCCTGGCCTCTCCCTGCAAATAACTTTTTGATTCACTGTTTCACCCTGAACTTTGACTTTTATCTTACCCCTTGTCTTGCTTTCAGCATCATCTCCAACTTTTGCCTGAATCCCAGCTTACTCCCCGTCTCTGTAATGTATTTGGGCTCAGCCTCGGCATCAGACCTAAAAGTTTCTGAGCAATGAGTTATATGGGGAATTAGGGAAAGGACATTCTTCAAGGGGACAACTGAGGGACAGACTACTATATGGCAAGCCTGGAGGGCAAGAGAGAATAGCAATGGCAAATAAGGGCATGAAAAAGCCTAGGTAAGCAGGAAATAAAAGATTGTTATAAAGAAGTTGAAATAAATGCTATCATTTACCAACAACTGAGTATTCCTTGATGTCTTAGTTAGATTAAGGTGCTAAAACAAAGAATGCTAAAATAAAAGTGGTTTAAACTACTGAGAGGTTATTTCTCTGCCATAAAAATACAAGTGGCTAGAGGGAGCTCCAGTAGCATAATGGCTAAGCACTTGACTGCTAACCAGAAGGCTGGTGGTTCAAACCCACGAGCCACTCCTCGGAAGGAAGATGGGGCAATCTACTTCCGTAGTGATACTGCCTCGGAAACCCAAGGAGGGGTTACTATGAGTCAGGACTGACTTGAGGGCACATAACAACAACAACGTTGTAGCTCTGTTCATCAAAGTTCTCAGGATTCAGCTGCTCATAAAAGTAGTTCAGATTTCAAGCTAAGGCTTCCAACTCTTGGCATCTACCATCTTGTCCAACAAGAAGAAGGAAAAGGGAAGAGAAAAAGGACTCTCTTCCCTTTAGAGGCATATTCCCGAAATTCTACACATCACTTTCTATTATATCCAATTGGCCAGAAAATAGTCACCTGGCCACACTAATCTGCAAGGGAACCTGGGTGATATGGCTTTCACTGGTCATGTACTCAGCTAGAACTTCTACTATCTCGGAAGGGGAAATGAATATTGGAGGATAACTAGCAATCTCTACCACACTTAGTATTCCCCTCAGTGACTAAGCTTTTGGAACAGTTCTCAAGGAAAGAGGTCCCCTGTCTCCAAGGATGAGGTTTACTAAGGGAGTCTTCCCTTCAAGGAGTTTGAGTCAAATATTAGCCAATGCCTTCTTAGAAAGAGTCCCTGGGTGGTACAGTTAAGCAGTCAATTACTAGCCAAAAGGTTGACTTTTCAAAGTTATCCAGAGACACCTCAAAAGACAGACCTGGTAGTCTACTTCTGAAAGGTCATGACCTTGAAAACCCTATGGAGCACAGTTGTACTCTACACCTGTGGAGTTGCCATGAGTTGGAATTGAGTCAACAGCAACTAGTAACAACAAGACTTCTTAGAAAACATTGTAACTATTGAAGTACCTAATCTTCTCATACAGGACATGGTAAAACCACAGGAAAGAATCTCAGCTGACCTCGCACTGCCACCCTCCGCTCCCCTACCCCAATCTACAGCCTGGGTGATAGCCTAGAGCACTTCAGAGCACTGTATCAGGTCACACAGCTCTAGGTTCAAATTCCAGCTCTCACACCAACCGTGTGATGAGCACTTTGTCTTTCCTCTCTATGCCTCTACTTCCTCATCTACAAATAAGATAGTAATAGTACCTACCGCATAAAATTGGTCTGAGGATTAAACTAACGAATGAATATGCATAGGAAAGGCTAGATGAGTCTTATCTATTATTATTTTATAGACTACAAACACAAAAACACCTCCTGATTCTAATTTTTCAAAGGAGAAATTGAGTAGCATTATGATCCTGTCTCTTCTTTACCTTTCTATCCTGGTGTGGTGGTTAACTTTGTGTCAACTTGACTGGACCTGGTTTTGAGTGACTGGGCAGCTGGATGTAGTTATTTCCTATGATGAGACTGGAATCAACTCCATGGTAGAATCTACTGGAGCAGCTCAGTAGCTGCCTTAGGGATATAGTCTGCTTCCAGTATATAAGAAGCTTTGAGAAAGGTCGTTACAACTTTTTAGCATGCTTGGACCCTTCTTGTAGCTGGATCTTCATTCAGTAGCCTGCATGTTTCCTGTTGGTCTTAGGACTATCTCTGGACTTGAACTAGTGTCCTCCCATGTTGTTTGATAATCTTGGGACTGTGCCATTTTATTTGTTGATTGTGGGTTTGTCAGCCTCAGCAGCCAGCATCTAGCTCAGTTAAAAGACACCTCCAGTTTCAGTGGGCCAGGAGCAAGAGGCAGAACTGAAGTCCAAGCTCAAGGAGCTTTCACTCAGCCTTAGAACTGGTACTTTGAACATGGACTTCTAGTCTCCAAAACTGCAAGAGAATGAACTGTTTGTTAAAACCACCCATTTGTGGTAATTTGTTAGATTGGCACCAGGTAACCAAAACACCTGGTTTCCACTGTGTAAGAAAGGGTGATGCCGATAAAGACAAAAGCAAGGTACAGAGACACAGAAACAAAAGTGAGCATGAGCTTTGGAAAACTGAAAATTTCAGACCAACTGGAATGGAGAATTCCTGTTGCAAAGTAATAGAAAATACATTTAGATAGCTGAATTCATGCATAATTAAAACTCTGATGAAGTATGAAATCATCCAACAGTGAAACTCCCAAATTGTTTCAAACTTATCTGTGAAACAAATTCTCAGTACCACGAATGGTGGTAGGAACACTTGCTACAATGGTTGCAATTAAGCATCAAGAAGCACCCCAAACTGATGTCAATTGCCTGGATTGTATTACCATATCATGACCCAAACTATATGGAAAAATTTTGGAAAATTAGCACCCTTGTGAATATATACCCTTCTCCCAACTCTCAGCAGCCTCTGCTTTTGTTGAGTATCTACACAGGTGGTTCCTGGTGGGACAGGGGAAGGAGAGTAGAAGCCCACTTAGGAAACTTCCCAGAATCACCTGGGGAGCTTTTCACCTACACACTACATACTTCCTCCCAGAGACTGTGATACCTACTGACTCACTAATGATGCTGGAGGCAGCTTTCTACCACCACACATAAGCACAGTGTACACGTTTCTTCCCAATTTCCATTTCAGTGATATCTCATTAGTAGCTTGAAATCAGACATGGTGGGAGTATTTACACCACGGACATTGACAATCATTACAAACTACTTCCCTCCTACCCACCAAAGAGCTCTTTTTAAAATATTTACCAAAAGTCTTCTGCCACCTACTGTTGAAAAATCACTGCAAAAAGGACTCATTTTATTAATGATAATGTATTATGCCTGCCTTTTGGCACATTGGAGTGGGAAAAGGTTAAGAATTCAATATGTGAAGAACTGTGCTGTGAGCTGCAAGGTCTCTGTTCTTCAAAAGGGTCAGATGTGGGATGATTCTAAGCATAGTAATGAGCTCAACCCTGTCTCCATGAAAAAGCACTGTGGAATGCCCCCAGAGAGAGAGCCTAGTCCTGCTGATGACAGCACCTTGAATTCAGACTCCTTACCTCCAAAACTGTGAGGCAATAAATTCCTGTTCTTTAAAACCAACCACTTGTGGTGCTTTTTGTTGGGGCTGCATCAGGTAATTAAGCCAAGGAAGAATATGCTAAGAGAATGTCAATGAATGATTTCTTTAGTGAGAGTCAGCACAAAGCTGGTTTCTGTGAGGCAGAGACTAAAGATGCCCCAAGTGTCCAGTTTCTCCAAGCTGCTGTATCACTCTATCATTCCTAGCACCAACTACTCTTTCTCCTGTCAATACTCTTCCTCCCATCTTTGGGCCTGGTAATTCACTGTGATGTCTCACAGAACTCACAAACTATATGTGGTTGTTAAGGTTATGTGTCACCTTGGCTGGGCCTGGTTTTGAGTGGCAGGGCAGCTGGAAATAATTATTCTCCATGATGAGACTGGCAATCAACTCCATGATGGAATCTACTGGAGTAGCTGAGTAGCTGCCCTAAGGATGTGGTCTGCTTCCCATATATAAGGAAAAGTTTTGAGAAGGGCTCTAGCTTTTGTCATGCTTGAATTCTGCATGTAGCCAAATGGTTATTCAGCAGCCTGCCATGTTGTCTAATGATTTTGGGACTCTTAATGGACTTGAATCAATGCCCTTCTGTGTGGTTTGGTAATATCAGGACTGTGCCTTTTTACTTGTCAACCTTGGGTTTGTCAGCCTCAGCAACCAGCAGCTGCCTGAGTGAAGAACATCTCCAGCTTCAGTGGACCAGGAGCAAGAGGCAGAGTTAAAGCCCAAGGTCGAGGGACTTTTACCCAGCCCCTAGAGCCTGGCACTTTGAACTCAGACTTCTAGCCTCCAAAACTGTAAAAGAATAAACTCCTGTTTATTGAAGCCATTCCATTTAGGGTATTTTCTGTTAGAGCAGCATGAAGTAACCAAAACACTATACTCACAGTTAAGTGGTTTATTGGGGAAGTAACTGGTTACAACTTGGGTTCAGGATCAACTTGCAAGTAACAGGAACAACTCAAGAGACAGGATGCCATTTGTCTATCAGAACAGCTTCCAACAAAGACAGCTCGCAGCTCTTTGGCAGCTATGCTGGCTGGCAGGTAAAACGAGACAGGCAAAAGGGACGGGTAGAGGACAGTGAGGGTCTCCTGTGTACGGCACAGCTGTCTGTGCACTGCATAAATTTGCTATCTCCACCTCAGAAAAGGCATTTTTGTAATTTAACCTGTCCTCTTGGGATGGTGCAAACAGTTAACACACTTGGCTACTAACATGAAGTTTGGAGGTTTGAGTCCACCTAGAGACACCTTAGGAGCTCTGGTAGCATAGTGTCTAAGGTATTTGACTGCTAACTAGAAGGCTGGCAGTTCAAACCCACCAGCCACTCCTCAGAAGGAAGGTTGGGTAATCCTACTTCTGTAGTGATACTGCCTCGGAAACCCAGGGAGGGGTCGCTATGAGTCAGGGCCGACTCAACGGCAAATAACAACAACAACAACAACAGATACACCTTGGATAAAAGGCCTGGTGACCTACTTCCAAAAAATCAGCCATTAAAAATTCTATGGAACAGAGTTCTGCTCTGACACACATGAGGTCACCATGGGTTGGAATGGACTTGTTGGCAATTTTTTTCCCCCTACATACCTTCATGCAAGTTGGATCAGTTAAGGTTTCATCTGTAACCCACATTCAAAAGTTTAGACACTGGGTAGCTGCTGAAGAATTTTCAAAACAGGAGTAACATAGACAGATTTAGGTTGACCATACTGGCTGTGAATATCACAGAGTTCTATGAGTCTTAAAAAAAAAAAAAAAAAGAAAGAAAGAAACTTGCCACAGAGGTGACCTCACAGGTTGCTGAGTAGAACACAGTTCCACAGGGTTTCCTTGTCTGTAATTGTTACAAGAGGAGATTGCCAGGCATTTCTCCCATGGCACCACTGGTTGGGTTCAAACCTCCAACTTTTCAGTTGCTTGTTGTTGGGTGCCGTCCGGTGGATTCTGATTTGGAGTGACCATGTGTGGTATAATACAACTGCTCCATAGGGTTTTCTTGGCTGTCATCTTCAAAGAAAGCAGATTTCCAGGTCTTTCTCCCTAGAGTGGGTAGGTTCAAATTGCCAAACTTTTGGTTTGGAGCCAAGAGAAACCCTGTGGTCCATCCAGAGACCTCCTCTATGAGCACAGAGATTATAAATCTGACTCTATGATGAGGTCCCCACTAAGGCTCCTCCCATGCCATGAGGCTACAGATTCTTACCCACCCACAGAGACAATGAGGTTTTTTGTTCCTTTCTTACATGCCAATATGCCACACTGTCAGGCTTCTCCACATGCTAAACTATTAATATGCAGCAACACATGTGAGCCTTACAACTACATGTACACATGAAGAAATGAAGGGTCAGAGAAGTGAAATATACCACCAAGGGCATACAAATGCAGAAATAGAATTTGAAAACAAGTTTTTTGGGGTTTTATTTCATATTTTTACCCAAAAGCTCTTACTCTTATGACTAAACCCAAATGCCTTCAAATCTATGTAAACTGGATGAAACCAGTCTCTCCTAGGATTCCTTGATAATAAACCCACAGGGGAAACTGACACACTCGATTTCTTCCATAACCTTCCATGTCACAAATCATGACATGTGAACAAATCAAAGCTACTTGTAACAGACAGGTCTAGTTCAGCTCAAAGGGACAGCAACACAGCTCAAACTTGCTCCAGCTGAAAATTTAAATAGCTCATGTAACTAAAAATTTTGTTTCAGGCCCAGCTGATTATAAGGCTTGGTCAGTCACTTACGCTCCACGATCAGCTTTGTTTCTCTCTCTGTGGCTTTATCTTCGGGCAAATCTTCCTGGTGGAAACCAGGATAGACAATAGCAGCTCCAGCTGCTTAGCCCCCTCAGCTGGGGAAAAAAAAAAAAAAATGTCTTTCTCAGTGGATCCAGAGAAAGCCCTGGCTAGAGATCTCATTAGACAGGCCTGGGACTCATGTCTTCTTGACAGGGGATGAGGTCAGCCCCACTTGGTCACGTGGTCTGAAAGTGGGACAGTAGTGCTCCATAAAGGAAAGTGGACATATTGTTACCAAAGAAAGGAAGGTTGGATGGTAGTCAGGGGGAAAAATAGGTGTTCAGAACCCTTCAAAATTTTCTAATCCCTGTTACTTAGACCCACTAAGATCATGCTTTTCCTACAAATTTCTGGACCTTTCCAAGGGCAATAATAATTCAAGACCCAGCTTGATGAGAGTAGCCAGCAAATATGTCTGAATTCCTCTTTCAGTTTTTTGCATTTTAGCATAAAAAACAAGCTGAAGAAAATCTTAAGGGAAGTGGACTCACTGATTTTGTTAAAATGTCCAAAAATATACTTAAATAGGTAGAAATGTAATAAGAAAGGAGGGGGGGGAAGGAGGACGAGAACATTGTATTGCTTAGTTTAACAAAGATCTGTGGCCAAAAAGAATGAACAGGTGAGAGATAGAAAGGAAAAAATTAAAAATTGAGATGTCAGAGAAGGGAGAGCTAGTCAATGATGGACATTTCAAGAAAGCAGAAACTCACAAACTTAATCAAGTTTTCTAAAATTCCTGAGCTAAAATGCCTGGTGTGCTGCTTTTTCCAACTTGAAATGTCATAGAATAAGCCAAGCAAGCAAGAAAAAAGGTTTGCTTCACTAACTGGTCCCTCCATCCCTCCATCACCATGACAACCCCACAAGTGGAGATAGTGATACTGTGACATTATAATCTAATCATTTTTCTCTTCTACCTTCATTATTTTTCAGTGTTCAGGGGGATGATAATAGAATTTCCTTATTTTCTTTATTCCATGCAAGTTTTTCTTACTTTGAGTTTATTACAAATTGTGATTCCTATTTGGTGTAATATTTCATTAAAAGATAATAAATTATTTAGAGAAATTTAAAAATGATGTGAGAGGAAAATTCCATTTTTCCATGTTTGAGCTAATAGTTGGGCAATCTACTTCAATAGTGATACTGCCTCAGAAACCCAAAGAGGGGTTTCTATGAGTTGGGACTCGATGGCAGTGGGTGGTGTGGGATCATTTGGAGAGAATTCTCTCCAGCTGTATGGAAGAAGTGTCTCACCAGGAGCCAAATCTATTCACTATCTTCCACTATAGACACACTGAACATTGTTAATTCAGATAACATTTTACAGCCCAGTGATTTCAAGTTATTTTTTTTTTTTTTGAGGGGCTGTTTATCATTCCATTTTCAAGATAACAAAATGGATGGTCATATTAATTCAGTCACAACTGTCATTGTTGTCTTTGAAATCATCAAAATAGTTAATGTGTATTAAGTGTGTTTCATGTGTTAGTCACCATATTAATTCCTTCCTATGTCCCCATTTTATAAATGAAAAAACTGAGACTTAGAGAACTCAAATAACATGCTCAAGAAGATAGGTCTAGGAAACAGCACAACCGCGGTTCACATAATGGACTAATAATCTTGGCTAGCATTCTGCAGGAGCTCTGGTAGCATAGTGCCTAAGGCATTTGACTGCTAACCAGAAGGCTGGTGGTTCAAACCCACCAGCCAATCTTCAGAAAGAAGATGGGAAGGAAGATGGGGCAATCTACTTCTGTAGTGATACCACCTCAGAAACCCAAGGAGCGGTCACTATGAGTGGGATCTAACTCAACAGCGGTGCGTTTGGTTTGGTTTGGTAATCATAGACTAAGAAGCTCTGGTGATGTAGTGGGTGAGACATCTGACTGCTAACCAGAAGGTCAGTGGTTCAAACCCACCACCTGCTCTGTGGATGGAAGATGCAAAAATCTACTTCTGTAAAGAATTACAGCCTTGGAAACCCAATAGGGGTCACTATGAGTTGGAATTGACTCAGTGGCAGTGGGTTAATCACAGACTAAATGTTTTTTTGCTGTTGTTAGTTGTCATGGCATCGTGGCGACTCCATGTGCTTTGATTCTCTAGTGCCACTCTAGCAGAAAATACCACAAATGAATGGTTTGAACAAACAAGGATTTATTCTTATAGTTTGTTGTTGTTGTTGTTGTTGTTATGTGCCATCGAGTCTTATAGTTTAGGAGGCTAGAAGTCTGACAAAGAGCCAGTTCTAGAAGCTGGGTGAAGGCCCCTCAGTCTTGGAGTTCAGCTCTGCCTCTTACTCCTGGCCCACTGGAGCTACAAATGTCTCTTAACTCAGGCAGCTGCTGGCTGGTGAGGCTGACAAACCCCAAGGTCAAGAAATAAAATGGCATTCTCCAAAGATTATTAAGCAACACAGTAGGCCACTGGTTCAAGTCCAGAAACAGTCTCAAGATCAACAGAAAACATGGCAGGCTACTCACTGTTGATTCAGCCAAATACAGGATCCAATGTGTCAAGAAGCTCCAGACCTTTCTCAAAATATCTTCTTATATGCTGGAAGCAGACCATATCCCTAAAGCAGCTACTCAGCTGCTCACAGTAGATTCCAGCATGGAGTTGTTTACCAGCCCCATCAGGGGGTATAACTACATCCACCTGCCCAGCCACTCAAAACCAGGCCCAGCCAAGATGACACACAACCTTAACTACCACACCATGTATGCAGAGTAGAATTGCTCCATAGGGTTTTCAAGGTTGTGACCTTTTGGAAGCAGATTCCCAGGTGTCTTCCGAGGCACTGTGTGTGACTTTGATGATTGTGGCTATGACTGAATTGCTTCATCACCTGATTAAACACTTACTGGGACCGATTAACTTCACGATACTCTAAAGCAAATAACCTCACACAATGTTCTAAGGCCAAGGGCTTCATTCTTGTCCCTTGACACTGAAACAGCTAAGTGTCTGTTCTTCAACAACCAGAAGTTCACTTCACAAGAAGCACAGATGATAATCAGCATCATCTTCCCAATATGTGAAGCCCAGCATATGATCATTTTATATTAAATTACATTATATTTATGTTACCAAATTTAATTGCCTGGGATGTAAATTTATTGACTGCCTATTACATGCAAGGCACTGAACCAGTAACTTCAGAAAGAACAATTATGAATAAGATTTAGTCATTGTTTCTGAAAGCTTATAATCTAGAGCAAGGTAGAAAAAGTGAGAGAAGCTAAGATGAGCACTCCAGGAGTAAAACAAGCTATAATCTGAAAAGCACTGCAATATAGATAAATAAATTTATCAATTAAGTGTTACATGAGTTCAAAGAGAGAAGAGAGTCTCGTCCATCCTTGGAAGGGCTTCAGAAAGGATATGCCATTTGACTTGGTCCTGGTAGGTTTGGTAGGACTTCAATATGCATGGAGGAAGGGAGAAGAGGGCATGCCAGGCAGAAAGAGAAGCATAAAAAAGTCAGGAACATGTGCATGTGGGGTATGATACAAGCATTTACATGATGAATGAAGGACCCCAATCTGGTCGGAGATAAATATGTATATTTGGAGAGTAATAAGAGGTATGGCCAGGAACAGATTGGAAGTTGCATTCATTTCCTAGGACTGTGTAACAAAATTCCACAAACTGAGTGGCTTAAAACAACCAAAATGTATTGTTTCTCAGTTCTGAGGGCCAGAAGTCTGAATTCAGGGTTTGGACAAGATTGGTGGTTCAAACCTGCCAGCCACTCTGTGGAAGGAAGATTGGATAATCTAGTTCCATAAAGATTTACCGCCTCAGAAAACCAATGGGGGTCACTATGAGTCAGAATTGACTCGATGGCAGATAATTTGGTTTGGTTTTAGTTCTTTCTCTGAAGGCTCTAGGAGAAGGGCCTTCCCTGTCTCTCCTAGATACTGGTAACCTCAGACCTCCTTTGGCTTTTGTAGCATAACTCCAATCTCTGCCTCCATCTTCAGATGCCCATCTTCCCTCTATGTGTGTCTTCTTTTTTTGTTATAAGGACACCAGTCAGATTGGATTAGGGTCCACTTTACTCTGGTATGACTTCTTGTTCACTAACAACATCTTTAAAAACCTTATTTGCAAACAAGGTCACAGTCACAGGTACCAGAGGTTAGGACTTCAACATATCTTTTGGGGGGGACATAATTCCACCCCTAGCAGAGATACTGTGCCCAGCTTTTATTGCCAAGATGAAAAATGGGGCTTAATTTGCTCGGCAATGGGGAAGATCTGCACACCATTGAGGAGGAAGCAATTGGATTGGATAAAAGCAAATCAATTGGACTGGGTATGACCAGATTGTTGTGACAACTACGTACAAAGTGTGTTAGACCAGTGCTTCTCAAACTTTAGCATGCCTGAGGATCATCTGGAAGCTCTGTTGGCATAGTGCCTAAGGCATTTGACTGCTAACAAGAAGGCTGGCAGTTCAAACCCATAAGCCACTCTTTGGAAGGAAGGTTGGGCGATCAGCTTCCATAGAGATACTGCCTTGGAAAACCAAGGAGGGGTCATTATGAGTAGGGGCTGACTTGACAGCAGTTGAGTTTGGTTTGGTTTGGTTGGAAGAATCATCGAGAGATCTTGTTAAAATGCAGATTCTGGTTCAGTAGTTTTGAGATGGAGCTTGAGAGTCCAAATTCTACCTTCACCTCCCAGGTGAGGTCAATGTTGCTGGTCCCTAAGCCACAGTTTGACTACTAAGGATTGGAGTTTAGACAATTCACTTAGATGATATGGAAAAGTTAAACTAATATCAGATTTTTTAAGCTGGTTTTAAAATAAACTTATTCTAAAAACTTTTTTTTTATTTATTAAACCATAACTCAAAAACATTAGTCTCTATGAAGAATCTCATTAGCCATTCTTAGGCAGTTTGCATCATTTGTTATTTCCAGATGGTTCTCTGCCCAGATCCTTTATTTTTTTGTTTTGCATTTTCTACTGCAAATCTGAAATGTCCACATGTATCTCCTTCTGTCTCTCCATTTTTTTAACTCTTTAAATGCAATCTTGAAGAATAGGAAGGAGCAAACAAATTAAATGAGGTCATTTAAGCAATATATGGTTTCATCTGCAGATTTTCGTGATCTGAAAGGGAAGCAGCAAACATGTGGATGTATAAATAGAGGTGTGGAACACAAGTTCACAGAAATTTATTCTCTCGCTGTATAAGGATGAGCTCACATTTAGAATGCAAGGCTCATAACTGGTTGCCTTTGTGATAAGTGGGATACTGGTTACACTGAAGACAACCTGAGCAATTTAGGTCTTTCCGTCACTTGTGGACCAGGTGCTGAGACTTTGGCTTCTGGAGCAAATTAAACTGAAAGTATTTAATAGCAGCCTACATCCTAAAGGCTGAAATAGGAAACACAGCAGAGGACTTGAAACTAGGTCAAGGAGGAAACTCTAGTAAACCTCCTGAAATGGCTACAATTTCAAAGGTATAATTCTTCAGATCAGTTATTTTCAAAATGGAAGCATGATGTCCTCAATGATACCCTGCCTGACCCCCTAAAACAAGGTACATAAGCAGTTGTGCACACAGAAATATAGGAGCAAGATGCAAACTGGCCATGTACTCCACACTGCTCAACTTTCTGTTCCTGCCACTTCACCTTACATATTATGCTGCTTCCTGGCCACATGGTGTCATGAAGGTGGGAGCATATTGACCTGGGATGAGAACCAGAATAATCTGAAGTTTGAGATTGTTATAATTTAATCCTTTATGGAAGGGTCATTTGGCTGATATGATTGAATGAACAGATGGTGGCAATGTGCATGCATAAAGCCTGGTCAGTCTGTTCAATGTCCATTTACATACCCAGGAAAAGATTGTTGGTATGTGTCTTCGAGTTGATTCTAACTCATAATGATCCTCTATAGGACAGAATAGCAGTGCTCCCTAGGGCCGCCTGTTGTTGTTGTTGTTATGTGCTGTCAAGAGGGACCCATCTAATAGTGACCCCTCCTTGGGTTTGCGAGGTGGTATCACCATGGAAGTAGATTGCCCCGTCTTCCTTCCGAGGAGTGGCTGATGGGTTTGAACCACCAGCCTTCTGGTTAGCAGTCAAGTGCCTTAGGCACTATGCTACCAGAGCTCCCCTTAGGGCCACCTAGAGTAGGTAATTTTTTATGGGTCTTTTCTCC
Source organism: Orycteropus afer afer (assembly GCF_000298275.1). Taxonomy (NCBI): domain Eukaryota; kingdom Metazoa; phylum Chordata; class Mammalia; order Tubulidentata; family Orycteropodidae; genus Orycteropus; species Orycteropus afer. The sequence continues at coordinate 1,624,750 of NW_006921709.1, read as the reverse complement.
AGTGGAGGAGCTGGGGAGCTCAAACTATGTACTATCAAATTAGCAGCAGAGCACTTAACAATCGCGCCAACAGGGCTCGTCAGGAAGAGATTAACTATGTGCAATTTCCAGTCTGAAGCATGATTAGAGGTTTCTTTTACACATTTTAAAATCTCATTAGCTTTCATTTACTTGAAATGGCATTTCTTTGTAAGTAAAGAAATACCTTACCTATCCTGCCTGAATATTTCCTTCCAGACCTTAATGGATCATAAAAAGAACATATTATAAAGCAAATAAGCAATCATTCTTATGTCAGATTAAAATATGTGAGTCAAGACATTGAAACCATAGGTGTTTTTTATTAAAAACAGTGTTTATGGCTGACAGTCTGTTATGGATTGGATTGTGTATACCCTCTAAGGAGTTAGTTAAGCGCTAATCCCTGTACCTATAAATATGACCCTGTTTGGAAGTAAGGATTTTCTTTTGTTATGTTAATGAGTCATGATATAGTGGGGTATGTCTTAAACCTAATCACTTCTGAATGGCGTCTTATAAAAAGAGCTGAACAGACACAGAGACACAAACACAGGAGGAAGACAGATAACTTAAGAGTGCCAAGGTAGTCTTGAGGTTATCTACAAGCAAGGCCTGTCTCCTAAAGCTGATGCCTGATTTGGAGTGTTAGCCTTTAAAACTGTGGGAAGATAAAGTCCTATCCTTTAAAGCCACCCACTTTGGTACTTTTTGTTATGGCAGCACTAGGTAGCTAAGACACATTCATTGTGTCCTTTGAGGAAAAAACGTCTCACTGAGGAAAGGAGCCCCAAGCAGTAATGCCAGTAGAAGCAGCAATGTTCAGGTCATTATCATTCATCCTAGCCTCAAAACTACCAATCCCCAGGTCATCTGTGACCTGTGACATGGCCTCGCACGACAAAACTCTTAGTAAAAAGAGATGATGAAAATTAGGTTGCCAACCACACCTTCCCTCAGAGTTTGAATTGAAAACTGTGAAAAGAATTACACATCAGTTCACAACAGGGGGAGAAAAGAAAAGCAAGAAAACATGAAGACAAGCAGAAACTTGCAGCAGTGGATTCACAAGACAGAGAGAAGAGATACGGGGTCTGCTCCTGGGGTCCTTAGACTCTGTACCCCCTCCTGACCTTCAAGAAATCCAGCTTTATAAGCCTTCCTGCTCTCTCTATGGAGCATTTTGATTCAGCTTTTCCTGCATTTTCTTAAGATGCAGCTATAGGTCTGAGAGTCCCATTACTTTTTGTTATCTTTACAAATTCCCTGATAACACTTGAGTCCCCATTCCCCAGTCTATATTAATGAAAGTAAGCAAATGCTTAACTTATAGAACATAGAAAGAAAAGGTGGAAGACTGGGAGAGGAAAGGAGAGAGGGAGGAAAATAGACAGGAATGCAAGCCTTAAACTGAAACTTCTAGCAGTATTAAGTCTTTCATGAGTAGATGTCCTGCTAATAGGTCTATAAGTCAAAACCTCTGCGTTCCAGATATTCACTAAACACTGACAACTGAGCAGAAATTATTAAAAAGGTAAATGCATGTTATTATTATCTTAAATCATTCTAAAACAGCAACTTTATTTTTTAATAATTTTTATCATTAATTTTAAGATATCCAAAACTCTTCTTTGGCCTTTTCAGTCTTGTTTTGTGAACATTATAGATAATTTCTATTCTAGTTTTCCATTTAGGGAAAAGGATGACTCTCTCAGATAAAAAATACCATTTTCTTCCTCAGGTTAAATTCTGGAGAACACAAAAAGAAATCTATATTCATATAGTTTTATGCATTAACCTTCTTCCCCACTCATTCCATCCCCAAACTGGGAGCTTAGCACAGATATTTTTCAAATCTCAAAGGTATAAGTGCAGTGAAGATAAAAAAAAAAAACCATAGAGAGTTATCCCAAGCCCTTGGGTCATTTTAGTTCAAAAAACGAATTTCTTCACAAAATTCTTTTTCTTTTTTTTCCTGTCACTCCACGACAGTTTCTCCTGTGATTCAAAGCCTTGTGCCATCATTTAGAATGCAGCCTGCATCGTTGGTGAACACTGTCATTGAATTCTTTCTCATGGACTCCCATGAGGAGAAGATCCTCAATGAGCCTCAGCTCGATTATCTCTGACTACAGTGAGTGTACAGATCACCATGGCAACACATGCTGGGCAAAGAACAGCATTATTATTCCCTCAGCGAGTGATGCTACACAAAGAGCTTTGAGCTGTCAGTCTCACCTTCTTCTATATCCTGTTAGACCTCTCACCACCTCTTGGTGCTAGAAGCCACCTTTTCCTTCCCACTGACTAGATTGCATTCAACATAGTGGGAAATGCTATATATAAAATAGGTACATGAGTGAGTCACCTGCTACACATCTGAGCATACTTAAAACACTACATATACCTAAAATGGAGCCCTACAGGGAAGAGTCCAAGAATTCTGAATCATTTTTCCAAATGCCAGTCTTCTAATCTCTCAAAATAAATAAAGAGCAGCAGATCCTAAATTTTATGTGACGTACATTGTGCCTTTGACACTTCTCAATATTTTTCTTTACATTATTATCAAAATTCTAAACTATTAGAATTGTTTATCACTAGTGAGAAAGGGACTGTGGTTAGGTTGGAGACAGTGGTGCCTACCCCTTGAGATAAAATATACAAAAACTAACATGGCTCTTGCTTCCTTCATAAGCATTAATACTCTCCTCTTTCCTTATAGAAAGCAAAATTCTGAAATTGCCAGCTTTAACTCAAAACAACCATAACAAAACCCACTTCCATGGAGTTGATCCTGATTCATAGTGACCCTGTACTATAGGACAGAGGAGAACTGCTCCATAGGGTTTCCAAAGCTATAAATGTTTATGGAAGCAGACTGCTTCATCTTTCTCCAGTGAAGTGGCTGGTGGGTTCGAACTTCTGACCTGTTGGTTAATAGCCAAATGCTTTAACCATCAAGTCACCAGACCTCCTCCAAAACATACAGGCAGATCTACTTGTTCAACTTTCTTCCTTAGTATGCAACTTTGTGGTATTGTGTTAACACTTAGCTGTGTAACTGTGGTTGAGTGACTAATTTATCAAATCAAGGGAACCTGGTAACCTTGGTCAAGTTACTAATCCCTCTATCTGGGAGAACTGTGTTGTAGCTACAGTCTTATCACTAACTCATCACAGGTTATTTTTGTTGTTAGCTGTATCAATCAGCTCCCAACTCATGGCAACCTGATGCACTATGGAAAGAATCTCTGGTATCGGGTCCTGCATCATCAACATGATCAGTTGTGGATCAGACCTTTTTGATCCATAGGGTTCTTATTGGATGATTTTCAGAAGTAGATCACTAGGCCAGTCTTGCAAGTCTTAGTCGTGAAGCTCCATTGAAACCTGAATAGCATCATAGCAGCACACAAGCCACATTGACAGATGGGTGGTGGCATTGTCTGGGAATCGAACCTAGGTCTCCTGCATGGAGTGTGAGAATCCTACCACTGAACCATCAATGACCCTTAACTCTTCATAGAAACATGAGTCAATCAATTACCACACCTCATTTTCCACAAATGTAAATTAAGGTGAGACTTTGGCTCTCTTATTTTGAACACGTAATTGAGAAAGACCAGTTGCTAGAAAAGGACATCATGGTTGGTAAAGTAGATAGAGAAAACAAAAGAAACCCTTAATAAGATAAACTGACATAACAGCCAAAACAATGGACTCAAACATATCAACATCAATGAAGACTGGTGCAAGACCAGGCAATGTTCAGTCCTGTTATAGATAAGCTCACTCTGAGTCAGAGTTGGCAACAACAACATTGTCTCCCTATTTAACTTAAATCAGTGGTTCTCAGCATTTTATCCATCAGGGTCATAACTATGGACAGCAGTCACACTTTGGATGTCATGGCTTACTAGAGGGCAAAGCATGTTAGATTGCAGGTTACTCTCACTTCTCCAACTGACACTAACTCCTTCTCTTGCTGATCTGACATTTACCAGTGTGGTAGGCAGCCTCCAAGATGGCCCACAGTAATCCTTACCTCTTGGTATTCATACCTTTGCATAATCTCCTCCCCTTGGGTGTGGACTTGACCTAGTGACTGCCTTCTAACCAATAGAATTCAGGAAAAGTGATGGGATGTCATCTCCATGGCTATGTTACAAAAAGGCTGTAACTTCATCTTGCTCACCTTCTCTTGCCCACTTACATGCTCACTCTGATGGAGCCAGTTGCTCTCTTGTGAGTTGATCTGTGGAGAGGCTCTCATGTTAAGAAATGGAAGGAGACCTCCAGTGCCTGACCCAATCCATGTGTTTCCAATTACCTCATATGCATCTGCAAGCTGGACAACGGATAAGGAAGACTGCAGAAGAACTGATGCCTTTGAATTATGGTGTTCATGAAGAATATTGAATATGCCAAGGACTGCCAGAAAAAAAAAAAAAATTGTCTTGGAAATACAGCCAGAATGCTCCTTAGAATTGAGGATGGCAAGACTTTACCTCATATACTTTGGACATGTTACCAGGAGAGACCAGTCCCTGAAGAAGAACATCATGTTTGGTAGAGGGTTAGCGAATAAGAGACCCTCAATGAGGCAGACTGAGAGAGTAGCTGCAACAATGGGCTCAAACATAGCAATGATTGTGAGGACGGTGCAAAAGTGGGAAATCATTCATTCTGTCGTGCATGGAGTCTCTATGAGTCAGAACTGAAACAACAGCATCTAACAACAACAACAAGCCCAAGAGAAACTGATTCCTGCCAACAAATACATAAATGACTGTGGAAGCAGATCCTCCTCCTCCCTCAGTTGAGTCCTCAGAGGGACCACAATTCTGGCCAACACCTCAACTTCAGTCTTTTGAGACACTCTGAGACAGATACACCCAGTTATATAGCCCTCAGATTCCTGACCCACAGAAACTGTGAGATTATAAACAGATAATAGTTTAAGCCAATACAATTTGACATAATTTGTTATGTACAGAAATAGATAACTAATATATGTAGTATAGTCAGAAACTGCAATTGAGAGTATTTTCCTTGAAGTAGCATTTTTCAATTGTCTGTGTTTCAATCTATTTTGATGTTATGATTTAATTTTGTGAGATAGCCTCAATCAGCATTATTTTTTAATAAAAAGCAAAAAAGAGAAAAGAAGATAAGGTAAGGAAAGGAAGATAAATCAGAATTCATTGTAAGTGTTAAGGTTAAATATTGTCTGATGAATTTTTTATTTCATATATATTTGACACACTAGGTCGTGACATAAAATGTATTTCTTATAATGCATTGGACCAAAAAGTGTTTTAAAGATACAATTTAAAGGGCTATTGTAAAATTCAAATGAAATAATCAATCATCTAAATCCAAATTTTAAGGCTTGATTCAAGACCTACCCTTTTCTAAAGCCCCTTTCACCACTCTAGCTCACTGATTTCTCCATCTTCTCTTGGAATATAAGGCCTACAACTGTGTCAATGATGCACTGCCTTGTAACAGTTACATAAATATGAAATGTTGTGCATGGTTGTTGGGTGAGGGGCAGTGTACTTCTACAGAAGTAAATGGCAAGATCCTTGAGAGTGATGGCTGTAATTTCACTTTCCTATGTTGTTGTTGTTGTTGTTATGTGCCGTCGAGTCGGACCCGACTCATAGCGACCCTTCCTCGGGTCTGAGGCGGTATCACTACGGAAGTAGATTGCCCAACCTTCCTTCCGAGGAGTGGCTGATGGGTTTGACCACCAGCCTTCTGGTTAGCAGTCAAGTGCCTTAGCCACTATGCTACCAGAGCTCCCATCACTTTCCTATAGCCTCCATAATATATACATTGTGGTGAATATAAAACATGTAAAGGAAGGGCATTTGGATTTCCTTTGGTGATGGAGATTTGTTGTAAAGAAGCACAGGAATGCAACATAGCCCTGCAATTTCTCTCTCATGGTTGGCTGAAAATGGCCCCAAAATATGTCCATCTTATCTTGTATGGAAACAAGGGCTTTGTAGATGTGATTATGTTAAGGACCTTGAGATGAGGAGATTATCCTGGATTTTCAGGATGGACCCTAAAGACAATCACATATATCCTAATAACAGAGAGACAGGGAGATTGGACACAGACAGGAGAGGAGAAAGTGATGTAAAAATGGAGGCAGAGACACAGAGGAGTGATACAGCCATAAAGAATACCAACAACCATCAGAAGCTGGAAGAGACAAGGAACACATTCTGTCTTAGAGCCTCTGGAGGAAGTGGTCCTGTTGACACCTTGATTTTAGCTCAGCAATACTGATTTTGAACTTCCAGATTCCAGAACTGTGTGAAAATAAATTTATTTTTTTAAGCCACCTAAGTTTGGAAGGTAGATTGGGCAATCTATTTCCGTACAGATACCATCTCGGAAACCCAAGGAGGGTTCACTAGGAGTTGGGACAGACTTGAACGGCAGTGAAGTTTTTTGGTGTTTTTTTTTTTTTTTTTTGTCTAACTGAGTGGAAGACAGCAACTGTGGTATAGTGCCTAAGACATTTAACTGCCAACCAGAAGACTGGAGTTTCAGACCCAACAACCACTCCTTGGAAGGAAGACTGGGCAATCTACTTCTGTAGAGATATCGCCTCAGAAACCCAAGGAGGGTCATTATGAGTTGGAACCAACTCAATGGCAGTGAGTTTAGTTTATGGTAATTTGTTAAAGTAACCACAGAAATTAATACTCTCTTAATATCCTTTTAACCTTTGCCTCCCGAAAGTCTCAACATCATGATGTGCAAGGTGCTTTATTGACTTATAATAATATTTCTCCACATTTTTAAGAGAATAATTTGAAATGCAGTAACTAACTTTCTCTCCAAGGAAACTATGAGAGACTTGGCTAGTTTATTGCCACCTGATATAAAATATTCCTAGTGGACAGTATCTTGACAAATTATCTTGAAAACTACTCGACTCTTAATATACCATTTGTGCTAACTTTTGGGTCATGCCAGTCTTGACAAGTTCCCCTAGTTGCAGAGCATGAGAGAGGGATTCTTGTTCAAATGATTGCTAGAGGCATGCCCTTAGGGTGAGAGCAATAAGGGAAGCAGAATAGACAAAGAATAAACTAAGCCCATGTAGTCTCAGCTAGAGACTAGCTTTGGTCTAATCCTATGAGAAGGTCTGGAGCAAAACTTATACCGTAAAGTAAGCTCCACCACTAGGCAAGGGAGCCAGTTGTCTTTGTACCTCCACCCTGTCATACCAAGATTGGGTAAGGGGAAAAGAGGGAGGGAATTATGGTTTCCATAGTGCCTAAGGCATTTGACTGCTAACCAGAAGGCTGGCAGTTCAAACCCACCAGCCACTCCTCAGAAGAAAGATTGGACAACCTACTTCGGTAGTGATACTGCCTCAGAAACCCAAGGAGGAGTCACTATGAGTTGAATTCCACTCGACGGCAGTGAGTTTGGTTTGACATAAAGAAATACCAGTTCTATGGGCTTCTTGATATAGATATAGATATAGAGATAGAGATAGAGATAGATATAAAACCATTATGCAAAACATATAAATAGTTAATGAGTTTAATCGTTATAAGGGATTGCATAGATAAATTTAGATTAAGGCTGAAATACTAAATAAATGGCAGTCAATGAGTATTTTTTTATCATCTCTGACTTTGAACTCTGGGTTCTCTTAGCTTGTGGCACAGCATTTCAGCCTGAAAAACCTCAATCAGATTGCAAAAACAAACATGTCCCTTCAAGAGAGTAACAATGGAATGATACTCAGAGAATGAATTTAAAGAGCATTACATAAAAACAGCCACACGTTCTTACAGGCCCAAGGAGGGACCTCTTCATGGTAGGTGAAGTCTGCAAGCCAACTGAAGCATCCTTGGAGGGGATTATGACCACATTGACACCCTCATTTGAGCCCAGAGTGAAAGGCATGATCCAAACATGGCCTAGATGAAAACAGGGCGATTTTGTTTGTTCTTTGGGCAGACAGTGAAACAGCAAAGTATCCACAGAGGTGTGAATTTCACTGTTCATGTGGGGAAACGTGTGACCTTCAAAACCTAGATTTTGATCATTTGAATCCAGCTTCTAAGCAAGTTCTTGAAATGTAGAAAACATCTTGTGAATTTTCAAAACATTTTTGAAACACATTAGACTGCTGCATTTGCTGGATTCAGCTAGGAGCAAGCGGCTGGGCAGAGAATAGGGCAGTGAAGAATGGAAATCCTTGCTACAGGGAGGCTATCATTCATGTGCAGAATCCAATGATCCACTGTGACCCTTCAGATCTATTCTTCCCCATCATTTACCAGATAGATTCTTGCGTTTTATTGTCTGGTAAAAGATATAGATAGACAGATAGATAGATATTGTTGTTGTTAGGTGCTGTTGAGTTGGCTCCAACTCATAGTGACCCTACATACAATAGAACGAAACACTGTGGGGTCCTGTGCCAGCCTTTCAATCCTTGCTATACCTGAGCCTGTCTGTTTTGGTTACTAGTGCCGCTCTGACAGAAGATACCACAGATGGGATGGCCTTAACAAACAGGAGTTTATTCTCTTACAATTTGGAGGCTTTAAGTCTGAGTTCAAAGTGCCAGGCTCTGGGGGCTGGGTAAAAGGCCTTCACCTTGGGCTTCAGCTCTGCCTCCTGCTCCCAGCCCACTGAAGCTGGAGGCTTTTCTTCACTCAGACAGCTGCTGGCAGCTGAGGCTGACAAACCCAAGGTGACAAGTAAAAAGGCTTGGTCCCAATGTTACCAAACAACATGGCAGGCGACTAATTCAAGTCCAGATGAAGTCCCAAGATCAGCAGGTCATGGTAGGCTGTTGAACAACAACTTGGCTACCTGAAGAGTTCAAGGGTGCCAAAAGGCTAGAGACCATTCCCAAAGCTTCTCCTTATATACAGGAAGCAGACGACATCCCTAAGGCAGCTACTCAGCTGCTCCCAGTAGATTCCACATTGGAGTAGATTACCACTCTTATCATGGGGTATACTACATCCAGCTGCCCAGCCACTCAACCAGGCCCAGCCAAATTGACACACAAACTTGACTACTAGACCATCATTGCAGCCACTGTGTCAATCCATCTTGTTAAGGACCTTCCCCTTCTTCGTTGACCCTCCACTTTACCAAGCATGATATCCTTAGTAAAGATGATAGATAGATAGAGGCATATAGGTAGATATATGTACCTATATATGTAGAAAAAGAGAAAATATATCAGTGGAGATTGAAACAGCATTGCAAACTCTTTTTTTTTTTT
>NW_006921709.1:1606042-1615346 GCF_000298275.1 Orycteropus afer afer | reverse complement strand
TCTTCATCCAGCTCATTTTTTTTTTTTTTTTTTTGGTTTAGGTTGTGGTAAGGAGCTCTGGTGGTATAGTGCCTAAGACATTTAACTGCCAACCAGAAGACTGGAGTTTCAGACCCAACAACCACTCCTTGGAAGGAAGACTGGGCAATCTACTTCTGTAGAGATATCGCCTCAGAAACCCAAGGAGGGTCATTATGAGTTGGAACCAACTCAATGGCAGTGAGTTTAGTTTATGGTAATTTGTTAAAGTAACCACAGAAATTAATACTCTCTTAATATCCTTTTAACCTTTGCCTCCCGAAAGTCTCAACATCATGATGTGCAAGGTGCTTTATTGACTTATAATAATATTTCTCCACATTTTTAAGAGAATAATTTGAAATGCAGTAACTAACTTTCTCTCCAAGGAAACTATGAGAGACTTGGCTAGTTTATTGCCACCTGATATAAAATATTCCTAGTGGACAGTATCTTGACAAATTATCTTGAAAACTACTCGACTCTTAATATACCATTTGTGCTAACTTTTGGGTCATGCCAGTCTTGACAAGTTCCCCTAGTTGCAGAGCATGAGAGAGGGATTCTTGTTCAAATGATTGCTAGAGGCATGCCCTTAGGGTGAGAGCAATAAGGGAAGCAGAATAGACAAAGAATAAACTAAGCCCATGTAGTCTCAGCTAGAGACTAGCTTTGGTCTAATCCTATGAGAAGGTCTGGAGCAAAACTTATACCGTAAAGTAAGCTCCACCACTAGGCAAGGGAGCCAGTTGTCTTTGTACCTCCACCCTGTCATACCAAGATTGGGTAAGGGGAAAAGAGGGAGGGAATTATGGTTTCCATAGTGCCTAAGGCATTTGACTGCTAACCAGAAGGCTGGCAGTTCAAACCCACCAGCCACTCCTCAGAAGAAAGATTGGACAACCTACTTCGGTAGTGATACTGCCTCAGAAACCCAAGGAGGAGTCACTATGAGTTGAATTCCACTCGACGGCAGTGAGTTTGGTTTGACATAAAGAAATACCAGTTCTATGGGCTTCTTGATATAGATATAGATATAGAGATAGAGATAGAGATAGATATAAAACCATTATGCAAAACATATAAATAGTTAATGAGTTTAATCGTTATAAGGGATTGCATAGATAAATTTAGATTAAGGCTGAAATACTAAATAAATGGCAGTCAATGAGTATTTTTTTATCATCTCTGACTTTGAACTCTGGGTTCTCTTAGCTTGTGGCACAGCATTTCAGCCTGAAAAACCTCAATCAGATTGCAAAAACAAACATGTCCCTTCAAGAGAGTAACAATGGAATGATACTCAGAGAATGAATTTAAAGAGCATTACATAAAAACAGCCACACGTTCTTACAGGCCCAAGGAGGGACCTCTTCATGGTAGGTGAAGTCTGCAAGCCAACTGAAGCATCCTTGGAGGGGATTATGACCACATTGACACCCTCATTTGAGCCCAGAGTGAAAGGCATGATCCAAACATGGCCTAGATGAAAACAGGGCGATTTTGTTTGTTCTTTGGGCAGACAGTGAAACAGCAAAGTATCCACAGAGGTGTGAATTTCACTGTTCATGTGGGGAAACGTGTGACCTTCAAAACCTAGATTTTGATCATTTGAATCCAGCTTCTAAGCAAGTTCTTGAAATGTAGAAAACATCTTGTGAATTTTCAAAACATTTTTGAAACACATTAGACTGCTGCATTTGCTGGATTCAGCTAGGAGCAAGCGGCTGGGCAGAGAATAGGGCAGTGAAGAATGGAAATCCTTGCTACAGGGAGGCTATCATTCATGTGCAGAATCCAATGATCCACTGTGACCCTTCAGATCTATTCTTCCCCATCATTTACCAGATAGATTCTTGCGTTTTATTGTCTGGTAAAAGATATAGATAGACAGATAGATAGATATTGTTGTTGTTAGGTGCTGTTGAGTTGGCTCCAACTCATAGTGACCCTACATACAATAGAACGAAACACTGTGGGGTCCTGTGCCAGCCTTTCAATCCTTGCTATACCTGAGCCTGTCTGTTTTGGTTACTAGTGCCGCTCTGACAGAAGATACCACAGATGGGATGGCCTTAACAAACAGGAGTTTATTCTCTTACAATTTGGAGGCTTTAAGTCTGAGTTCAAAGTGCCAGGCTCTGGGGGCTGGGTAAAAGGCCTTCACCTTGGGCTTCAGCTCTGCCTCCTGCTCCCAGCCCACTGAAGCTGGAGGCTTTTCTTCACTCAGACAGCTGCTGGCAGCTGAGGCTGACAAACCCAAGGTGACAAGTAAAAAGGCTTGGTCCCAATGTTACCAAACAACATGGCAGGCGACTAATTCAAGTCCAGATGAAGTCCCAAGATCAGCAGGTCATGGTAGGCTGTTGAACAACAACTTGGCTACCTGAAGAGTTCAAGGGTGCCAAAAGGCTAGAGACCATTCCCAAAGCTTCTCCTTATATACAGGAAGCAGACGACATCCCTAAGGCAGCTACTCAGCTGCTCCCAGTAGATTCCACATTGGAGTAGATTACCACTCTTATCATGGGGTATACTACATCCAGCTGCCCAGCCACTCAACCAGGCCCAGCCAAATTGACACACAAACTTGACTACTAGACCATCATTGCAGCCACTGTGTCAATCCATCTTGTTAAGGACCTTCCCCTTCTTCGTTGACCCTCCACTTTACCAAGCATGATATCCTTAGTAAAGATGATAGATAGATAGAGGCATATAGGTAGATATATGTACCTATATATGTAGAAAAAGAGAAAATATATCAGTGGAGATTGAAACAGCATTGCAAACTCTTTTTTTTTTTTAACCAAATATAAAATATATCAAAAGTATTATCCACTATCATCAGCAACATCAACAACAACATCATCATTAGTATATAAATAAAAGTCATTTGAATACCAAAAAAGAGGAAGCATGTATGTCAGAATAAAAAGCAACCATTTAATAAATTTAGCTTTAAGAAAAAATCTTTACATTATGTTGACTTTTTCATTTTATCTCTCTTCAGACTCTAAGTGCTCTAACAGCTACAATTTGAGACTTGAGCCTCTTTAAGCTTCCTCATCCCATTCTTCTCATGCAAATTGAAAATAGCTGAGCTCCTCTGGCTTTAAATCAATCCAAAACCCAACCTACTGCCATTGAGTCACTAGCCACTCATAGCAGCCCTATAAGACAGAGTAGAGCTGCCCCATAGAGTTTTCAACATTGTAAATCTTTACAGAAACACACTGCCTTTTTTTTCTTCTGAGTGGCTGGTGGATTCAAACCACCAAACTTTTTGGTTACCAGTACAATGCTTTAACTACAGTGCCACCAGAGCTTCTCAGCTTTAAATCAAATACATATTAATACTTGTCCCAAATAAAAGATGTCCAAAGGTCATGGAAACTTTAACTGTTTCCCACCCTGGTTTTTTGAATAACCTAGGGATTTTTGGAAGGTGCTCTGGTGGCATAATGCCTAAGGCATTTGACTGCTAACCAGAAGGTTGGTGGTTCAAATCCACCAGTCACTCTGAAGAAGGAAGACTTGGAAATCTACTTCCATAAAGATTTATTGCCTCAGAAACCCAAAGGGGGTCGCTATGAGTCCGAGTCAACTTGATGGCAGTGAGTTTGTTTTGGTTTGGAGGGATTTTGGGATTATCAATAGAGTTTCTAGGGAAAGTTTCAATAATCTAAAAATTAAATCTTTGTTTTACATGTTTGTATCATTGAACAATTTTAAAACTAAAGTTGAAAGCATTATTTCCTTAACATTTATTGAAGGCCTGAATACATATCAGGTGCTGTGTCAAGACATGGAAATATAGACAGGCATTTTTCCTAGTTTTAAAAATCATTATAAACATTAAAAACCATTATAAACATTATGTATATACAATGAATGTGCCCTTTTCACTGTATCATTCTTGGAGTTTCAACAAACACATAAGTTATGTAACCATCATCAACCAAGACATAGAACAGTTCCATCAGTCCCCAAAATATCTTCACTTATTTTTGCAAAAAGGGCAGTTGGAATTTTCATAGGTGTTTCATTGACTCTGTAGATCAATATAGAGACACTTGGCATTTTAGCAAAAGTAAATTTCTCTTCCAATACATGGGCATGGGATATTTTCCATTTATTTAAGTCTTTTTAATTTCTTTTATAATATGTAGTGGTTTTCAGTGTATAAATCTTTCTTATTTTTCAAATTTTTTCCTGAATATTTTACTATTTTCATGCTATTGTAAATAAAATTATTTTCTTAATTTCACTTTCAGATTAATTATTGCTAGTGTGTAGAAATATAAATTAATTGTGTATATTTATCTTTTATCTACAGCTTCACTTAACTCATTTATTAGTTCTAATAGTTTCTTTGTGGATTTTTCTGAGATTTCATATAAGACAATGCCATCTGAAATATAATTTGACCTTTTTTTTTCCAATCTGGGTAATTTTATTTCCTTTTGTTGCTTAATTTTCTTGGCTAGAGCCTCAAGTACAATGTTAAATTGAAGTGGTGAAAGCAGACCTCCTTGTCTTATTCCTGATCTACGGGGAAAAGCATCCAAACTTTGACCATTAAGTATGGTGTTAACTGTGGATTTTTCTTGACTGTCTCTGATCAGCTTGAGGATGTTCCCTTCTATTCCTTGTGCTTTTGTTGATTTTATCATGAAAGGATATTCTAAATGCCTTTTCTGAGTCAATTGAGATGGTCATATCTCTCACTACAGATATTTGATGCATGATCTGAGAACATTGAGAAATAAAAATAAATGAAATAAGAGAAATATACACATGGAAATGCTTTTGGTGGAGCCTGGACCAATAGCTTTTAGCCTTGTCCTTCTAACCTTGAGTACAGGGCAGATCATTTTGACTTTGGTAGTTTATAGACACTAATATTGAGCAAGAGGCTATAAAACTCTGTCCATGAGGTATTTTGGCCTAAGCCAGTGCCTACCGCTTTTGCAACTTTGCCACAGGCTTGTGGCCAACTAATGTTAGAGAGGCAGGAACTAAACAAGTAACAGGCTTTTGCAAAGAGTTCCAAGGGAGAGGGAACCAGTTCAGGTGGCATAAGAGGGTCTGACTAAACGGGCAAGCTGGCCCAAGAAGGACCTCGATGGACCTGTGGTTGACCATGTGGGCGATAGGCCAGCCAGCCCCAGAGGCTCTAGTAAGCAGGTTCAGTTGAGTAAGGTAGCACCATGGGGCCTTCAGTAAGCACAGAAGCCTTAGGCCCATGATGGCTAACTCTACCTAAGCAGGCTTGATGAGACAGAGATTCCACAGTAGAGAAAAGGGCTTGTAAGCCTCTTAGGCACTGGCCAACTGAATAATCTTTGCTGCTTATAAATTGTAAGACAGCTGAATTCCACATGTGCTAGAAAGCACTATTGAGGTTCCAGGTTTGAAACACTAGCTGGGCCCATGTAGGCAATACTATATTTGTTGCCCTAAATTCTATTCTGCATTCAAGAACAGGGAGAGAAATTAGAGGACTTATTTAATTCATGTGGCTTGTCTCTAAAAAAGACCAAACCAAACTCACTGCCATTGAGTCGATTCCTACTCATCGTGACCCCCTTTGGGTTTCCAAGGTGGTAAATCTTTATGGAAGTAGACTGCCCAATCTTCTTTCTGCAGAGTGGCTGGTAGGTTTGAACCACCAACCTTCTGGTTAGCAGTCAAATGTCTTAGACACTATGCCACCAGAGTTCCTTTCAGGCTCTTAAAAGTTACTGCCTACTACAGATTCTCAAGTTGCCTCTGCACTGGTTCATTATGTAACGTTCACCATAGCTTTCTCATAGATTTCTCAGACCCTAACAGTAGCTTCAGTCAGATGAGTTAAAAAGATTTCATTATAAGGAGGCTGTATCTCCTTTTTTACTTGAGGCTAAGAACATCTCAGTGAAATTATTGTAAACCTAAAATCAAAGAATAAAAACAGAAAAAACCTAGAACTTTTCATTTCTCTGGAAATCAGAGAGATACTTTGGGGGTTTGTAAAGCAGATTACAGAAAAGATTCAGGCTTACCAAAGTCAGGGGAAAGAAGGTTGATTAAAAGATTAAAAAGAGATATTTTTTCCCTAAGAGAACACCTACAGGTGAAATAAATAAGTAGATGTGATTGAGAAGAGAGGTATTAACAACTTCAGAATAGGGTAATGGAAAGAACAAAAGGAGAATCATTAAGATATAATTACTTTTAAAGAGTACTATCATGGTCTAATTGTTAGTGGATCATACGTAAGGGGCTTTGGTGACACAGTGTTTAAATAAATACTCAGTTGGTAACCAAAAGTGGCAATTTGAACTCACCAGCCAATTTTTGGGAGAAAAATGTGGGAGTCTGCTTCTATAAAGATTTGCAGCCTTGGAAACCCTACCTTGTTCTATAGTGTTGCAATGAGTCAGAATTGACTTGATAGCAAAGGGCTTTTGGTTTTGGGGTGGTGCAGTGATTAAGTTATCTTAGTGGTTCAAATCCACCAGCACCCTCCTCTGTGGAAAAAAAAAAAAAACAGCTAGTGATCTTCTCCAGAAAAGATTAAACAAACAAACAAACAAACAAAACATTGCCATGGAATTGATTCTGACTCACAGTAACCCTATAGGACAAAGGAGAACCGTTCCATATGGTTTCCAAGGCTATAGTCTTTGCAGGAGGAGACTGCCACATCTTCCTCCTGTGGAGCTGCTGGTGGGCTCAAACCACCAACCTTTTGGTTAGCAGCTGAGTGCTTAGCCATTACACCACCAAGAATCCTTCCTATAAAGATTACAGAATGTACACAACTTTACCCAGGATGCTCTGCATGGGTCATTTCAATACTATACTGGAGATTCTGGCAAATATTGGGACACACAAGGCACGGTGACTGATTGGCCATGGGACACAGTCTCCCATTTGTCTATGACATCTCTGTCTGGACCTGGAGGTTGCAGTGTAACAGCATGGTGATGAGAGGTCACGAGTGGGTAAAGGGAGGCCACATGAGTGCACAAAGTTTCCAGAAAGGTTTAGAGTAGAATGAGAGCTCAAAGTTTCCAGAGTAGGGGGAGGTCTAGAAGGAGAGGAGAGGGAAGAGCACCACTCAGTGCTGTGGAGCTGGAGCAGATGAAGAACCAGTGGGATTCCCACCCAAGATGGGAAGTGGGAGGTGGGAGTTGGTAAGCAACACTGGACTACCTCCACCTCTCCCACCAACACCTATGGGCCCTGCAGTGGTGGAAAAGGGGAGTCACTGCACCATACACATCTGGACATGTCACATCCCAACATGTGCTAGGGAATCTGATAAGTAGTGAGTAACGGGGGAAGCCATGGACATAAAAACTGGGACGTAGCCCCCAATTCTCCCATAATACTGATTTTGCATAAGGATGTAGTCTTTGGAACCTAACCATTTGATAATTGAGGAGCGGGCATATTTGTCCTAGCTCCTATTTCAGCTTTGCCATTCTTTCTTGTAAAATCTTAATTCCACAAAGTTCTTGGGCATGTTGCCTTAAAACGTAAGCAATACTCCAATAGCTTTTTAATCCACATGTTTTTGGTGTTTTACTCAGCTCTTGTCTTCTCCTCTCAAAGCTGCCCAAATGTCTTTAGTACCTGTTGAATAGAGCTTTCAAATCTTTCAGGGGTGTATCTACTAAGAACTTTCCATCTCTCCTTTTAGAAATGCCCTTAAACTCTTTCTAGTGTCCCTACTTTCTTTAGAGGAGTTGTTATATTCTGTTTTCTTTGATCTTGACTTTCAATCTCAAAGGGAATTCTTTCCATTTTGGTCACTATATTTGATCTGTTGTGGTTGTGCCATTAAGTCAACTACCACTCATAGTGACCTGATATAGGACACAGTAAATCTGCCCCCAACTATGACCCCTGGACCATCAGAGCTCTGTTTGAGAATCTTTTCAACAAGAAGTTGTTGTCAATGCAAAATATTAGATAACAAGACAGTCAATAAGTGCGAAGCAGATGTAAAGATTGAGAACAAGGCTGAGCTATATACTGGTTTGATGAGTGAATATCTTCCAAGGAGGATTACCCAACTCAAGCTGGAGAAGGTGGGCAAAATATGTTTGAAATAGGAAATTTTTCACAGACCCAGATCTTACCACTTTCATATTTGTCATTATGGGACATCCCACAATACAGAGGAGTATGTTTGAAAGCAAAAGTCAGGGCCAGAAAGCAAGAACTTATAAAAGGAAAGCAAGCGGTGCTGAGAAAGGAAACGACCAGTTTAGAAAGCAGACTGAGCTGTTAGAGACTGGCTTAGTTTCTTACATTACAGTTTCTGCTGTAATGCAAATACCACAAACGGGTGGTTTTAAAGATCAGAAATTTGTTTTCCCACAATTCAGGAAATAAGAGGTCCAAAACCAGGGCTTTGTAAAAAAAAAAAAAAGGGGGGGGGGGCTCTCTCTCTGTTGACTTTAGGGAAAGATTCTTGTCTTCTTCAGCCTCTGTAGCCCTTGTGTTCCTTGATTCCTTGCATATCTTCATGTGGCATGTATCTTCCCCCTTTTATGCTTGCTCATCTCTGCGTCTATGCAGCTCCTTATAACTCAGACTGATTAGGTTGAGGACACACCCTACATGGACTGTCTGTTTTGTGTTAAATGTACCAATGTAGGAATTTTACATTCTTTGAGGAAAAGAGGAAAGTATAACTCTTATGAAGGAAGCAAGAACCTTGTTACGTTTTGCAGATTTCATCTCAACAGGTAGATACTGTTGTCTTCAACTGTGAGAGTTGGAGCTGTGTGTCAACTTGGCTGGACCCCAGTTCTGTGTGATTGTTCCCATGATGGGATTGGATGACTGTGTTCTGAGTAACCAATCTGTTGAAGGGGAGTTTCCTTAGGGGTGTGGCCTCCTTCCAGTATATCCAGAGACATCCTGAGAAGAGAGACATTCTTCTGTGGATCGGGATTTTGTTGTGCTGCCTACAACTGTCTGTGAGTGAGCAGTTCACCGTTCGGCCTTGAGATCTTGGATTCATCATTTGTAGAGTCAACAGCCGGTGTACTGCCTGCCAGCCTTGAGTTCCTCAGCCCCTGTGATTGCGGGAGCAGGGAAAAGCCTCCAGCCTGACGTTTGATCCTGGAACTTTGGACTTGCCAGCTTCTATACGTGTGAGCCATTTTCCTAAGGTAAATTTATCTCATATATATATATATATGAAATTTTATATATATATGAAATTATATATATATATTTGTTGTTGTTATTTGCCATCAAGTCGGCCCCGACTCATAGCGAC
>NW_006921709.1:1604511-1605942 GCF_000298275.1 Orycteropus afer afer | reverse complement strand
CTTCCTTCCGAGGAGTGGCTGGTGGGTTTGAACCGCCAGCCTTCTGGTTAGCAGTCAAGTGCCTTAGGCACTATGCTACCAGAGCTCATATATATATATATATATATATATATATATATATATATATAAGCTTTGCTGGTTTTTGTTTTTCTAGAGAACCCAGTCTAACACATCAACTTAACATAACAAAGAAAAAATATCTATTTCCAAACAAAGTTACATATACTTGGTTAAGGGTTAAGATTCCAACACATATTTTGGATGTACACAATTCAATCCATAATAGAGACTAACTGAATCTTCCCCAAAGTAGAAGGGGAACAGCCAGGAAAAATAAGACACTAGAGCTATAATACATAGTCAAGAAATCAGATGTCATATTGCACTGGGCAAGTCTGCTGCAAAAGACCTCTTTGGAGTGTTAAGGAGCAAGGATATCATTTTGAAGTCTAAGGAGTGCCTAACTCAAGCCATGGTGTTTTCAATCACCTCATATGCATGTGAAAACTGAACAATGAATAGGGAAGAATGAAGAAGAATTGATGTCTTTGAATTGTGGTGTTGGAAAAGAATACTGAAAATACCATGAACTGCCAGAAGAACAAACAAATCTGTCCTGGAAGAATTGTAGCAGGAGTGTTCTTCAGAAGGAAGAATGACCAGACTTCTCACCTACTTTGCTCATGTTGTCAGAAAGGACCAGTCCCTGGAGAAGGATTTTATGTTTGGTAAAATAGAGGGTCAGAAAAAAGGGGAAGGCCCTCAATGAGATGATTGACACAGTGACTTCAATGATGGGCTCAATTATTGTGAGACTGGCACAGGACCAGGCAGTGTTCTATTTTGTTGTATATAGGGTGTCTATGAGTCAGGACCAACTAGATGACACCTAAAAACAGCAACAGAGGTATAACCCAATGTTTCAGGGAAAGAGCACAGAGAGAAAATGCTACTCAAGATCTGGAACATTCAAAAGCAGATAGGGTATAGTGACAGGAGGTACTCTAGAAGATGTTTTGCAGGTCTCTAAGCCCCAGGGGCTTTGGAAGCAGTTTCAGTTCAGAAATCTAATTAACTTGGTTATCCAAATACAATAAATAGAGAAGAATCTCCTCCAGGAGAGAGGTTATCAGATATGAGCAATTTCATAGCAAGAGGCCATGGAAAATAGGCATTTAGCAAAGAATAGAAAATTCCTGCTCTACAAGAAATGGTAAGACCAGGTCACTAGACAGATCCTACCCTTACTCAGCATGGGATATTGGGGTGAGAAAGGAGACAGAAACATGGGGCTCAAAGGAAGAAATGGGAATTAACAAATTTTTATTATAACCAAAAACAAGTGTATGGTCACATATATGTGAAGCATATATGTATACAGGTAGGTGCAGAGGAGTACATATGAGTGCAGAAATAGAGCTATATATATGT
>NW_006921709.1:1592715-1604411 GCF_000298275.1 Orycteropus afer afer | reverse complement strand
AGAAGACACAGTTAACAGATACTTCTCAGACATAACCAAACATCTTACAAGATTAATTTTCTAGGTTTGAAGGCTTACGGCCTTAGTCTCATGGGACAGCTCAGTCAATGGGCATAATATAATTCACAAAGATCATATTCTCCATTCAGTAAGGTGAGTAGTGTCTGGGGTCTTAAAAGCTTGAGAGAACCCGCCTAAGATACAATTATTGGTCTCTAATTGTTAGGAGCAAAAGAGAAAAAGAAAAAGTCTCAGATAAGAAACTTTGGTTGTTATTATGTGCTGTCAAGTCATCTCTAACTCATAGTGACCTTATGTACAACAGAATGAAACATTGCCCAGTCCTGTCCTAGCCTCTTGATCCCTGTTATACCTGAACCTATCACTGCAGCCACCATGTAAATCCATATTGTTGAGGGCCTTTCCCTCTTTTGTTGACCCTCCAATTTACCAAGCATGACATCCTCCTCCAGAGAATGGTCCCATCTGACAACATGACCAAAGTAGGTGAGATGACGTCTGGCCATTCTTGCTTGCAAGTACCATCCTGGCTACACTTCTTCCAGGACAGACTTGTTAGTTATTTTAGCAGTACATGGTACTTTCAGCATTCTTCGCCAACACCACAACTCAAAAGCATCAACTCTTCTTCAGTCTTCCTTATCCATTGTCCAACTCTCACATAGATATGAGGCAACTGAAAATACCATGGCTTAGGTTAGGCATATCTTAGCTTTCAAGGAGATATCTTTGCTCTTAAACATTTGAAATTTTTCTTACAACAGATTTACCCAATGCAATGTGTTTTTTGATATATTGATGGCTGCTTCCATTGGCGTTGATTGTAGAACCAAGTACTATGAAGTCTTTGACAACTTCAATCTTTTCTCCATCTATTGTGATGCTGCTTATTGGTCCAGTTGTGTGGATTTTTGTTTTCTTTATATTAAAGTGTAATCCATACTGTAGACTGTAGTCTTTAATCTTCATCAGTAAATGTTCCAAGTCATCCTCACTTTCAGCAAACAAAGTTGTGTCATCTGAGTATCTCAGGTTGTTAATGTGTCTTCCTCCAATCCTAATGCCATGTTCTTCTTTGCATAGTCCGACTTCTTAGATTTGCTCAGCATGTGGTTTTAATGAGTATGGTGAAACCATACAACCCTGACACACTCCCTTCCTGATTTTAAATCATGCAGTATCTCCTTGTTCTGTTTGAATGACAGCTTCCTGGTCTATATACAAGTTCCTTATAAGTACAATTAAGTGTTCTGGAATTCTCATTCTTCTCAATGTTATCCACAATTTGTTATGATCCACACAACCGAATGCCTTTGCATAGTCAATAAAACACAGATAAATATCTTTCTGGTATTCTTTGCTTTCAGCCAAAATCCATCTGACATCACCTATGATATTCCTCATTCCACATCCCCTTCTGAATCCAGCTTGCATTTCTGGAAGTTCTTTGTCAATATACTGCTGCAACCATTTTTGAATTATCTTCAGTAAGATTCTTCTTGCATGTGATATCAATGATATTGTTCAATAATTTCCACATTCTGTGGGATCACCTTTCTTTGGAATGGGTATAAGTATGGATCTCTTCGAGTCAGTTGGCCAGGTAATGTCTTCCAATTCTCTTGGCATAGCCAAGTTAGTGCCTCCAGTGCAACATCTATTTGTTGAAACATCTCAGTGGGTATCCTGTCAATTCCTGGAGCCTTATTTTTTGCAAATTCCTTCAGTGCTGCTTCTGCTTCTTTCTTTAATACTTCTTTCTTGATAAGAAGCTAGTCTACAGGAATAGCACAAAGGATTAATGGATTGCAAGAACCACAGCCTTCACTAGCCTGAGACCAGGAGAACTAGATGGTGGCTGGCTACCACAACCAACTGCTCTGATTAGGATCACAATAGAAGGTACTGGACAGAGCAGGAGAAAAATGTGGAATAAAATTCAAAATCATAAAAATGACAAGTCTTACTGGTCTGATAGAGATTGGTGGAACCTCTGAGACTATGGCCCATGTTGTTGTTGTTGTTATGTGCCTGGAACTGAATCTATTCCAGAGATCATATTTCAGTCAAATAAGACAATCCTATAAAGAGAATAATAACACCCATGAGGAACATGTTCCTCAGAACCATCAACTATATATGTTCCTCAGAATCATCAACTATATGAGACCAGAAGGGCAGCATTTGCCCATAAACAAAGTTCAGAAGACAAGAAGGGGGGGCAAGAAAGGTGGGTGACTGGGAATGGGGAATTTAGGTAGGAAATGGGAAGAGTGGTTTACACTGAGAAGATTGCAAGAAATGTCATGTAACAAAATGTGTATAAATTGTTGAGTGGAAAACTAATTTGCTCTGTAAACTTCCACCCAAACCACAATAAAATGGGAAAGAAAAAAAAAAAACTGCACACAAATATTTATAGCAGCTTTATTAATATTTGCTAAAAATTGGAAACAGCCAAGATGGCCTTCAATAGATGACTAACTGAACAAACAGTGGTACATTCAAAACAAAGAAGAAAAAGGAAAGTAGTCTACAGGGTTAATAGCTTATGCAAGCCATGACCTCATCTATACTGAGACCAAATGAACTAGAGAATTCCTGGCTACCACTGCTGGCCATTTTGATCAGGGCCACGATAGACAGAACAGAAGAAAAATGTGGAACAGAACATAAATGCTGAAAAAGTCTAGACTTACTGGACCAGTTGAGAGTAAAGGATTCCCTGAAACTATTGCCCTGAGAAACTCTTTAAACCTTGAACTAAAACTATCCCGAGGCCATTTTTTAGTGAAATAACAGATTGGCACACAAAATAAAGGATATTACCCATGAGTATTGTGCTCTGTTAAAAAAAAAAAAACAAAAAACATGAGACCAAATCAGAAAAACAAACTCATGGCTACTGAGTCAATTCCAACTTATAGAGACCCCCATTGTGTTTCCATTTAACAATTTCTCTGGTGGTGTAGTGCCTAAGGCATTTGACTGCTAACCAGAAGGGTGGCTGTTCAAACCACCAGCCACTCCTCAGAAGGAAGGTTGGGCAATCTACTTCCATAGTGATACCACCTTGAAAATCCAAGGAGGGGGTCGCTATGAGTTGGCTATGAGTTGACTCAATGGCAGTGGCTCATTTTTTTTTTTTTTGTATTATTTTATTTTTATTTATTTATTTTTTAAAATTGTATTTCCAAGGCTGTAAATCTTTAAGGAAGCAGACTGCCTCATCTTTCTTCCATGGAGTGGCTGGTGGGTTTGAACTGCCAATCTTGTGGTTAGCGGCCAAATGCCTTAACAACTATGTCATCAGAGCTCCTTATATAAGAGAAAAAGGTCAACAATTACTCTAAAGCAAAAATGAGGGAAACTAGAGCACTGTAAATGAAACAGCTAGAATGCAATTAAAGAGATGTTGACACATTGTGGAAAATGTAACTAAGGTCACTGAATGATTTGTATTAAAAAAATAATAATAACTCACTGCTGTCAAGTCAATTAGACTCATAGTGACCACTTCTTGGATATCTGAGGTGGTATCTATTTGGAAATTGATTGCTCAATCTTCCTTCCAAGGAATGGCTGGTAGGTTTGAACTGCCAGCCTTCTGGTTAGCAGTCAAATGCTTTAGGCACTATGCCACCAGAGAAATTGTTAAAAGAGAATCTAATTTGCTGTGTAAACTTTCACCAAAAATTCAATAAAATACTTAAGAAGACATTTTGATTATGCTTTATAAAAAAGAATGGCAATTCAAATATGAAGTGGTAGCTAGGGCTGCCTCCAATGCAAATTTTAAACAACGAAAGAAGGCAGCAATCAGAGAGAAGAAAGTATACAGAGGCAGATTTTATCTTTGATACAAGGTAGTGTAAAGAGCAAAAAGATTTCTCCCCAGTAACTTGAAATTCAAAGATCTTGGATTCTGGATGACTAGCAGTGACTGAAGAGTCTCTTTAAAAGAGACTGAAACAAAAAAAGACTTCTTCTGTCTTTTCTCCATCACCCAGAAAACGCTTAAGTTTGGAGGCTGAGTGAAATAAGGAGTATGTGAGGATTGTCTTTAGACTTCAGGATCAACAGGCTGTAAGTTGGGATCAGGATCAGGAAACATGTAGGTCAAGTCTCCCTTTTATGGTGCAGGGCAGCTCTCTCAGCTCCTCTCAGTCATACAGGGCTCCTGCTGGCCCTCTGAAGATAGGTTCCTCCTGGCCCCCTCAGGATAGACTCCCTCTCTCTATCTTTGGTCTGGCATCTTCCCTGCTTGGGCAGGTATTACAAAGTGCTTGAACTCTGCCAATAAGTGTCCAGGGGCACCCCACTCTGCTACCAAGTCTCCTGCCCAAAGGTTCTTATCTCCCTCACTCCATGGATTGGCTCGCCCACCACAGCAGTCTTGCTTGGTAGGCCAGGAAGCCCACTGAGCCATCTCAAACCAGTCTCCTGGTTATGTTGCCACTGTTTCTCTGTCATGATTGCCACCATTTCTTGGCATCTTGTGACTTCTTCAGTGTTATAACTCTCTGTCTCCTGGGTCTAGGAGGTGCTCAGCACAGGGACTCCAGGTCCAAATGATCTATTCCACTCCCAGCTCTTCCTCCTTGATGGTAGTGAGTTCCCCTCTTTCCACCTCCAGGATAGCTTATTTTAAGACTAGTGGGATGGAAAAACTGACCAATGTCTTTGTTAGGGTTCCAGACATGTTATTTACATGGTCCCACCCACACTAGCATTCCATGTACATTATTTACATTGTTAGTAAGCTGTCCAATCCCTTTGGTGGGTCACCAAAACAAAACAAAACCCATTGCCATCAAGTTGATTCTGACTCATAGTGACCATAGGGTTTCTTAGTCTGTAAATCTTTATGGTAGCAGATTGCCACACCTTTCTCCACAAGCAATCATCAATCACTTGTGAGAGTTATAAGATCATGCATGGCTAAAAGCATCACAATAAGTAATGCACTACACTGCAAACTGTATATAGGAAATAAGCGTTGTTGCAGAAGTGATTAAGTTAGAGATTTTGAGATGAGGAGACTATTTTAGATGATCTAGTTGGGCCCTAATCCAATCACAAGTGCTGTTATAAAAGGAAGTCAGAGGCAGATTTGACCACAGAAGGAAGAAGACCATGGGATGAAAACAGGAAAGCCAGGTCAGAAAAAGAAGATGCCACACCTTAGTTTTAAAGATGGAGAAAGGGACAATGAGTCAAGTAATATAAGGAATTCAGTTCCAGCCACAGGAAAAGACCAAGAAATAGATCCTCCCCTAGAGGCTCACAAGGGAGCAGGGACCTGTCAACACCTGATTTCAGCCAAGTGAAACACATTTCAGGCTTCTAACTTCAGAACTGTAAGAGAATAAATACGTATTGTTTTAAGTCATCAAATTTATGGCTGTTTGTTACAGTAGCGATAACAAACAAATGTAATATCTTGAATTGAATGAAATGGGTATTTGGTATACTGAATTTATAAATATAGTAAAGACAAAAGGGAAATGTTGGAGTTGGAGTGAGACGGACAAAGACAATAGAGATGCTGAATATAGCGAGAAAAAATGAAGCTGTGAAATTCAAAAACAAACGACAGGAGTCTGAAATTCACAAAAAGCATCTACAATAGTCACAAATGAAAGTCACCAGTCATGAAGATGCAAAAGCCGAAAAAACCAAAACCAAACTCATTGTCATCAAGTCAATTCAAACTCATAGCACCCCCCAGTGGATTTCCAAGGCTGCAAATCTTTATGGAAGCAGACTGCCTCATCTATCTTCTGCAGAGTGGCTGGTGGATTCGAACTGCTGACCTTTTGGTTAGCAACAAAATGTCTTAACCAGTACACCACCAGACCTCCTTGCAAAAGCCTAAATGGGGGGCGGGGAGTAGGTGGAAGCACTATCTCATAGTGAGCAGTTACAAACAAGATTATGTTAACTTTGTTCCTACAATTTAATTAATTTATTGATACACTGCCTTTCCTCTAAAGTTTGAGATGGAAGAAAGCAGTTCAAATTTTTATTTATTTATTTATTTTATTTTAGTATTGTCTTCTACGTCTTCCTAGATATATAAACATAAAACAGAAGGATGACACAAAAATGGGGAAGATGAGATTGCCCTTGGCTGAGTCATGGAGCTGAACAGGAAGTCAGAGCACCTCTATGCTCAGGGCAACTTGAACCCTGTGAATAGCACAATGAAAGGACAAGTGTCCAGAGAAAAGCTAGTAACAGACATCTTACTTTCATTTCAAGGCTTTTCTTACCCATAAAACCAAGTATTAACTGTAAAAAAATATAATAATAATAATCCCATCAACAGCTTTTTTCCACCCAAAATTGATAGTTATTTCTTTCCTGTTCAAAGCTAGGTTTATTTAATTTAAATATCAAAAGTTATCATGGCTGCAGGAGGCTGGAGAGCCCCAGATCACTTTGTGACCTACTGTCCGTTGATTTCAGTAAAAGGGGTGGGACAAGTTTCAATCAATCATGTTAAGATTGGACAAGAGTTGATCTTCTATTCTTCTCCCTCCTCTTCTCTTTATAAGTTGCATTGTAATTAGTCTACTTGGAGCTATTTGCTTTTTATGTTGAGAATAGAATGGTCTCAGTATATGCATATAGAATAACTGTTCAGAACAAACCTTTTGTTTCCATTTCTTTGAGTTTTGATTATGTTTAACACTATATAGACATTTCTTGCTGATAAAGTAAGTTGCTGCAAGAAAAAGGATGAGATACTCAGTCTTTGAAATTTCAACCCTGGCTTCTAAATTAACCAAATAAAATTAAAAAGAAAAAAAAATGCAATGCAATTTCTAATGTTGGACTCTATATGATAATGGCATTACTCCAGGAATGGAAAA
The DNA here is from genome assembly GCF_000298275.1 of Orycteropus afer afer. Lineage (NCBI taxonomy): Eukaryota > Metazoa > Chordata > Mammalia > Tubulidentata > Orycteropodidae > Orycteropus > Orycteropus afer. The sequence continues at coordinate 1,597,512 of NW_006921709.1, read as the reverse complement.
TTCAATAAGAAAAGAACCTGATTTGCTTGTGCTACTAGTACAGTGGCTTTTGCCAAGTGCTGCTTCCATATGGTCCCTGGACTGTCATACAGACCTTTTCTTTGTATGTCCCTTAACCTTGGAAGTCACCATCACTCTCATCAAGGATAGAATCCCTTTGTTGCTTTTTGCAACATGAAGGGAATCCAATTAGATAGGGCCATCCAAGCACTATAATTAGACACATTGCTCTTTAAAAGAAAATAATAATAAAATAACAGAAGAGGGAAGGATGACTTTCAAAAAGAATTATTGTAAGAATTATTGGAGGGGAAAGGACTAAGGGAGTGAGAGGGAAGGAATGCTATAATGGGAGGGAGATCATTACATGGGAGTGAGAGAAACAGGAGCCAAGTCTGAGTTTCTACTACATTGAAGTAAAGATCTAAAAGAGTTTTAAAAGAAGTGAAGTAGGGGGAAAATATTAACGTATTGAAGGTTGTTGGTCCCTAGGTAGCACAAACAGTTAGCAGCACTAACAATTAAGAACTTGATTACTAATGAAAAAGTTGGAGGTTCGAATCCACCCAAGGTACCTAGAAAAAAAAAAAGCCTTATAATCTGCTTTCAAAAGGTTGCAGCCATGAACACCCTTTAGAGCAGCTCTACTCTGCAACACATAGTATCAGCGGGAGGTAGAGTCAACTCCATGGCATCCAGTTGAAAGGTTATTAAGGGAAGGGTCAACAGTGTAGTGTGTCGATCACATGAATTATCTACTGAGATTTCTGTGAATGTTAGAGGGAACATGTTCCATTTAAATCTGTACGGGCCAGGGAAAGAGAGAGGTCAGGTGCCGAGAGTCAGGCAGAAGCTTGCCTAAAGTTTAATCAAACTGTGGGGAATTGAATGCTTATCTTGGTCGGCCATTTTCCAAAACACAAAAGAATGAGAACATTCTGAGGAGCACAGGGTTTTGGTAAAATTCAACACTGTCAACCATAACAAAATGTAGTGAGTGCAATAGACTAGGAAACATAGTTTATAGAAATTCAATAAGCATCAATTCATTTCAGTTCTCTTTTCCTATTTACAAACATGAATAATTTTTCAGGACTCAGTATTTTTATAAGCCCTGCTGTACCTAAAGGAGCTCTGGTGATATAATGCTTAAGGCTTTTGACTGCTAACCAGAAGGTTGGTGGTTCAAACCCAAAAAAAAAAAAAAAACAAACCAAAAGGAAGACTGGGCAATCTACTTCCGTAAAGATTTATGGCCTCAGAAACCCAAGAGGTGTCGCCATGGGTTAGAATCAATTCTATGGTAGTGAGTTTGGTTTTTTGTTTTCACTGTACCAAAATATTAAAGGGAGACAATAGGCCAGAACCACTGGTCTTCTCACTACATATACAGCTCCTTTCTCTCCTCCCTGTGAAATGACCCCATTTTGTACACAAGAAAACCATATATAAGATGTCTGTAGGAGCAAGTAACAAGGAACTTTGACTCACACAGATTGAAGCAAAAGGAGGAAACACATTTCACATAACAGGAGCTCCAGAAGAAGGGCTGGATCCAGTCCTACTTTTCATGATTTTCTTGCCTTTGTCCTCAGGGAGATGAGCACCTCCTCCAGTAGGCATGATGGTAGACAAAGCCCTCAGCTGACCACATGGCTATCTTGGCTCCAGGCTGACAACAGACCTGCCTCAACTCCAAACTGGCAAAATGAATTCCATAGTTCCAGGATGACAAGAAGGGTGCCATGGTTCTGAGGAAAATGACAGCCACAGTTCAAAGCTAACAAGATGGCTGCTATGGCTTTAGGCTGATAAGATGTTTGCCATGGCTCCAGGCTGGCTAGATGGCTGCTTTGGCACAAGGCTAACAAGGCTAATGCTCCATTTCTAGGCTCACATGATGAATGTCATGGTTTCAAGCTGGCAAGACATATGCTACATTTCCAGCCAACCAATCCAGCCAAGAAGAAGCACAAAAGGAACTATATCTTCCATTGTCTACTTAGGAGCATGAGAACTTTCCAAAAACCCTGAACAAATTTTCTCTCAGGTCTTATTGATCAGAAGTGAGTTACTTGCCTACCCTTAAGCTCCTCACAGATAAGGGTAGAAACTAAAACTGTCTATAAACAACTATAACTTACTGTCTACATTAACATGACTACATTATTTCACTATGTTCATCAAAGTGACTTTCCTATTCCAGGAAACAGTTTCCCAGGAAGACCAAAGTTGCAGATAAGCTCACTGCTTTACTTCAGGAAAATCCATTTAAAACTGTACAACAATTCAATAAGTATTATTTTATCAGTTTAAGCTCTAAGACTTTTTAAAGCCTTCACCTCACAGTGACCATCAATCTTAAAATATTATAACAAGATTCTTACTCAATCCTAATTAAGTCCTGCATCAAAAGACCTGCCTTAAACCAGACCCCCAAACCTCATTACCCCCAACTTAGCCCTCCCCTCTTTGCTGTACTGGGACTCTTTGAAGTACATTTGTAAGCAATAAGTCCAGCTTTATCTTATCAACAATTTCTGGTGGTGGTATTTTCAGGGAGCAAGCACACAACAAAAGATAAACGAATTGGGTGCATGTGTGAAGGCAGCTCCAATCCCTAGAGAAAGACATCATGCTTAATAAAGTAAAGGGTCAGTGAGAAAAAGGAAGACCCTCAATGAAACAGATTGACACAGTGGCTACAACAATGTGCTCAAGCATAGCAAATCCTGTGAGGATGGCACAGGACTGGGCACTGTTTTGTTCTGTTGAACATGAGGCCACTATGAGTTGGAGCTGACTCTATAACACCTAACAGCAATGACAACATGGATCACTATGCAGTGGACTGAATCCAGTCAGGATGGATATATCATTGTTTTTAGGTGCTGTTGTGTCAGTAATGACTCATAGAAACCCTATATATAACTGAAGAAAACACTATCCAGTCCTGTGCCATTCTCACAATTGTTGTTATGTTTGAGTCCATTGTTACAGCCACTGTGTCATTACATTGCATTGAGAGTCTTCCCATTTTTCATTGACCCTCTACTTGACTAAGCATGATGTCTTTTTCCAGGGACTGGTCCTTCCTGATAACATGTCAAAAGTATGTAAGATGAAGTCTCACCATCTCCTCTACAAAGAAGCATGCTGGCTGTACTTCTTCTAAGACAGATTGTTCATTCCTCTGTTACGGTCCATGGTATATTCAATATTCTTTGCCAAAATTATAACTCAAATGCATCAATTCTTTGGTCTTCCTTCTTCATTGTCCACATTTCATATGCATATGACATGATTGGAAAGGTCAAGCTCACTTTAGACCAACACAGTAACACTAAGGAAAGGAAGACAGAGAGGTGCACAAGAGATATAGACAACAAAGATAAACACTTTTACACACACAATACTGCATTATCAGTAATAACAAACATTAATGCATGGGGAAATACATAGGTAGACAGGCTGAATAATCAGATATATCTAGGCAAAAGGTATATACCCATGAACATATGTAAGTTTGGCAGATGATATTTCTACATATGTATTTGTATGTGCTATAAGAATGTCCATGTATATAATAGAGCTAACAGAGAGCAAACTTCTTAGCCACAGCCAACCACCCTGAGGGAGTGAGTTGTTGGCCCCATGGGCTTGGGACCATGGTGGCAGGAGACAGCAAGCTCAACTGGCATAACATACTACACAAAAACATCGCTCCATATCCTATTGTGATGAGTAGTGACTGGGGTCTTAAAAACTTGCAAATGACCATCTAAGATGCAATAATTGCTCTGATCCAAAGCAAAGAAGAATGAAGGAAACCAAGGACATGTGGAAACAAACTAAGGGGCTAGTAGACCATGTAAACCTCAGCGTACGTGACCTTGAGACCAGAAGAACTAGATAGTGCCCAGATAACACTGTCAACCACTCAAAAATGGATCAGTGTAGGAGATCTTGGATAGAATGGGAGAAAAATGTGAAACAAAACTTAAAGTCATAAAAATGACCAGACTAACTGGTCTGACAGAGATTGGTGAAACCCCTGAGACTAGTCACACTTCAGGCCTGGAACTAAACTCACTCCTGTGGCTTCCAGCCAAACAATAGACAGTTGTATAATGTGAACATTTACACCAGGTATGTACACTCCTTAGAAAAATCAACAATGAGAGATTAGAGTGCAGTTTTTGCACAGAGAAATAGCCCAGAGGACAGGAGTACATAGGAAAGAAGGACACAGGTAAAAGTCAATCAGTGGGAGGGAGTAGGAAGAGAGCTGCTACATTACAGGGATTGCAATCAATGTCATGAAACAAAATGTTTATGAAGTGTTATATGGAAAATTAATCTGCTCTGTAAACATTCACCCAAATCACAACAACAAACAATAATAATAAGGCCAACCTCACTTTAGTCATCAAAGTGAGATCTTTGCTCTTTAAAACTTTAAAAAGGTCTTTGGCAGGAGATTTGCCCAATGTGATGCATCATTTAATTTCTTGACTGCTGCTTCTATGGGCACTGACTGTTGATCCCAATAAAATGAAATCATCAACAATTTCAATATTTTCTATGCTTGTTATGATATTGTTTATTGGTCCAGTAGTGAGAATTTAATTTTCCTTATGTTAAGGTGTAATTGGAACATGCTTGTTGTTGTTGCTGTTGTTGTTGTTAAGTGCCATTGAGTCGTTTCCGACTCATAGCGACCCCATGTACAGCAGAATGAAACACTGCCTGATCCCGCGCCAGCCCCACAATCCCTGCTATACTTGAGCCCATCAT
>NW_006921709.1:1564675-1589460 GCF_000298275.1 Orycteropus afer afer | reverse complement strand
CCCTGAGTTGTCCCTGGGGCTGACTGCTCCTCTGTCCAGGTTCCTGGCTTTTATCCCCTTTCTCCTGCTCTTCTGGCCTGCTACTCTGGGCGGGCCTGAGTTTCCTCTCCTCACCTAATCCCTTCGGCTGATTGCTCTTCTCTCTGGCTTCCTGGCTTTTAATCCCCTTTCTACTGCTCTTCCCGCTTGCTACTTCGGATGTCCCTGAGTTGTCTCTCCTCACCTGTAACCCTGGGGCTGACTGTTCTTCTGTCCGGGTTCCTGGCTTTTATCTCCTTTCTCCTGGAACATGCTAAGGAGAATTTATTGAGGGCCATATCTAAAGTAGAACTTTTTTAGACATACCATTTCCTCTGCCTTTTATCTGAAGTCTTTTCTTCTGTTAACATCAAGGTCAAGCTTCTCCATGAAGACTTTGTTGTCCACCTTGGATCATTCTGACTAGGGTGAACATATAATTTATTATCACTCTGATCTGACAGCAGAGTTACCTCAACTCCAAGCTGGCAAAATGAATACTACAGTTCCAGGATGACAGCAAGATGGCTGTCATGGTTCCAAGCTGATAAGATGGCTGCCATGGTTCCATGCTAAGATGGCTGTCATGGTTTCATGTTGTAAGCCAAGACTTCCAGGAAAATCAAGCTACACCATATCTATGACATTTCTGCAAAGGGCCTTGATGTGTTTATGGTTTACTTTATGAATTTCTTGCATCATTACTTTACCTTTCAAGTATGAATCCTTAGTCAAGCTTTACTGGTTGCAAATAACTAAAACCCCATGAGGTAGCTTAAAGCTAAAGAAGAGTGGGGAGGGCATTTATTTTAAGGCAAGGGGACAATTTTATGAAATCCAAGAGCACAGAACACAGTGGTTTCATGAGCCCCTTGCAGAGCCAGGAGCAGGGAAAGAGTTGGGAACCAAAACTTTTTTTAACCGGTGTGGGGTCTGTCTGTTCTCTCAACTCCACTTCTCTCTGTTCATATACTTGAGATTTTTCTTCCTCTCAGACCACAGTAAGAGAATTTGTTGGAAATTTTGAGATGCAAATCTCCTGGCTCAAAGGAATGTCTTCTAAAAGATGCCTTCATGTACATTAGCCATGTGGTATTCTACCTCTTAAACTCAGCTATGCAAAAGGACTGTTTTTAATATTCACTGACTTCTCTGTTTTATATAGTTTTTAAACTGCCTTTCTCCTCCCATGGGAATGTTTGAAAATGTGTAAGGGGAATGGGGCCTGTTTCTCACATTGTTGGGATTATTCTTTGATATTCAATGAAGGGAGTGGAACAAGATACTAATTGTCCTTCATTGCAAGGACAGCTTTATACAATGAATTGCTTAATCTCTACCCTCATGTCTACTACACCAGCAACTCTCACCCGACCAAAATGTCAATAATACTCTCACTAAGAGATGCTGAAACATCCTGCTGCTAGCATGAGATTAGATGGCCAAGTGTGAAATATATCATTGCATTGAGATGAAACATAGTGTTCTGGGGTTCAGATTCTTTCAACAGGGAGAGAAACAACTTCGTGGTCCTCAGTGGGAAAATGAAAAGTATATTAAAACTATTTTTTGTTGTTTTTGACACCTTTATATATTAGCTGTGGAGCTCTGGTAACGTAGTGCCTAAGGCACTTGACTGCTAACCAGAAGGCTGGCAGTTCAAACCCACCAGCCGCTCCTCGGAAGGAAGATGGGGCAATCTACTTCAGTAGTGATACTGCCTTGGAAACCCAAGGAGAGGTCACTATGAGTCAGGTCTGACTTTGTGGCACATAACAACATATATTAGCTGACCTCTGTATCTCAGATGTCACTAGGAAATATTTCTGGTCCCAGCTACATTAAATGAGGACCACTGTAACAGAACCTCATGTAAGATCACTGAGATAGAAGTCACTTCCACATCCTCAAAACACTCTTTCTTCAGAAAGAAATTTTTTTAATTCCTCAGATTAACATGAGTGTGCTGTGTAGACTTTTAAAAATAGCCTACGATGATGTCTGGGATACTTTACCCAATCTGATCAAAGCACTTGTCAAATGTGAGACCCTTCTATCACCTGGTTGTCTTCAGCTTCCCGGTCTACTCTTTTCCACACTGAGTTGAGGGAACACTTGGACTATAAACCACAAGGCTTTGATGCACAGAAATCTAGGTGGACCTGAACTGGTTCAGTTAGTAGGTCTGTAATAATATGTAAAATGGGATTTTTGGCTTTTCATGTCATAGATTCTTGGAAAGGCCAATTGAGGAGAGAATCCTTGACTTTTTAACAATAGTGAACTAATACAATATTTGTCCTTCTCCAACTTCATCCATGTTATGTGGTGTTTCAAAGCCTCTACATTATTCATCAGTGTTGCACAGTATTCCACGGTGTATATGCACCATTGTTTGGTTATCCATTCTTCTGTTGATGGGCACTTACGTTGTTTCCATCTCTTTGCTATTGTGAATAGTGCTGCAGTGAACATGAGTGTGTTCATGTCCTGGCTCAGAGAGTCCTAATGGGTGCTTGAAGTCTCAGCTGTTGGCACTGTTCTCCATCAAGCTCAACCCCCAATTCCAGGGCACATTGCTGGCCTTTCTAACCTTGTGCTTTGACTCAGCAAGCCACATGATTTCAGATGGAACCTTGGGTCTCTATAAATTGATCCCTTATAGAATACTTCTAATCACTTTCCTCAATGATGAAGGAAAAAGAAACCTTGATATGCAAAAATAAAACTCATTAGCAACATCAAACTTCACAGCAGAATAGGCACTGTCCTGCACACACTCTGTCTCTCTTTCTTTATTATAAATGAAGTCAAAAGAGTGAGGGTAAATGTAGTAAAACCTCTGTGCTTACTGCACTCAAGTTGACACCTTCCATGGCAGTCAGTTCATGTGCGAATAGCTGGCCTGCAATCCATCTGCAGTCCTGCTGTGCATATAAGCAGAAGCCCAGTGCACAGGTATCAAGTAGAATAATGTCAGCCATATGCACATTCTCTTAGGCAGAATTTAGGACAACAATCATAAACACATCTGCATGTTATAGAGTTTCTTAGTAACAAAGTTAAATTTTACCTGAGTCATATAATCCCAGAGAGTGTTGTTGTTGTTACGTGCCGTCGAGTCAGACCCGACTCACAGAGACCCCTCCTTGGGTTGCCAAGGCAGTATCACTACGGAAGTAGATTGCCCAACCTTCCTTCTGAGGAGTGGCTTGTGGGTTTGAACCTCCAGCCTTCTGGTTAGCAGTCAAGTGCCTTAAGCACTATGCTACCAGAGCTCCCATCCCAGAGAGTGGAAATAGCTAAAGAAATCCTTCCACCCTTTCATCCAGAAAACTCCTTACTGCAGACAATGACCAAAACAGAGCAATGGCTTCCTCTGTTTAAATAAACTTTAAAATAGGAAAAAAAGAATAAAGTAGGAAAAACTACTTTATCTCCTCAATCTTCCTCGCTCCACCTTTACTGTCTTCAGGCATATCTTCAGGAGAATCCCATCTTCTTCTTCTTCCTTGGGTCTTCCAGGGGGGCTTATCTAATGAAAAAAAAAAAAAAAAATTGGGAGCCAAATGGCCCTCATTTCAAACTCAGTAAATCACTCACCCATCCCAGTAATCAACATGCCCTTAATTTTCTTTTTAAATTCTCTCTGTTCTTCATCCTGGAGTCTCTGGGTGGTACACATGGTTAAACCTCAGCTACAGCTACTAGCTCAAAGGTCAGTGGTACAAACTCACCCAGAGGCACCATAGAAGAAAGGCCTGGAGATTTGCTTCCGAAAGGTCACAGCTTTGAAACTCTAGGGTGCAGCTCTACTCTGCAGCACATAGGTGGCCACTAGTCAGGATCGATTGGATAGCTACTGGTTTGGTTTTTGGTTTTTGAATGTTTGTCACAGTTCAATGGGAAATTCACATTCTCTCTTTCTCTCCACACCACAATAGTATCCCCTTCCTGTCCCCTCTATTTCTCTAATCCTTTCCTGTGCCTTAAAATAATCATTTAAAATAAAGTCTTCCTTGCCTATTTTCACATTGTCCAGTGCAGTTTTTTGACACTGGATTATAATTGCTATTAGTGTCATCCTCCTCTCAACCAGATGAGCACTTTCATTGTTTCAGAACACTGAATTAAATTATTTTTATCTTTATCTTGTGGACTCATGCCATTTGAACAGCAATTGCAGTCATTGGTATTACTCAGTTCACTGAAGAATTGAAATCTTTCAGCCCATTCTAAACATGCTAATTGAGAATAAAGAGTATAGTGGGCATTAAAATTTGTTTCAGTTGAAGTTGTGTCTTGTTTTTAGCTTTCCATTCTTTTTCTCTGAATCAGACATCAGTAAAGTTTTTATTATTTTTTTTATTGCTTTTATAAAAAATGTCAAATATTGCACGAATGGTGGGTGAAGTATAAAGCCCATAAAAGGAAATTTGGTGATGGCTGCTCAACTTGCCATTTTGTAGTTGATTGGAGCTGATGCTCAAGCTGGTCTACTTAGATGAGATCACATATTTTATAGGCATAGATTCTTTGTTCCAAACATGTTATCTTTATCCTGAGATGAGTTTCTCTGTCTATCTATTCCCCGTGTAGATGATGTGTTGGCTGAGTATAAAAATGGTACAGAAGTGTCTGACCTCCCTTAACTTCATGAGAGGGGAAGAATCACCGTTACGTCAACGGTCCAAGGCTGATTCCTATTAGGCAGAGGTTAGATATACATCATCTCTACAACATTTTTACTAATTATGACAATAGACATCCCTCCCACAGCCCTTTTCTCTTTTGGCACCATAATCCATTGGAAAGGTCACACAGAACTCACAGACAATACTCACAACTACAAGGTTTGTTAAGCAAGTAGCAAGTTACAATTCAGGATCAAGAACAGTGGAGGATACAGTTCTCCAATCAGGACAGCTTCCTCTCAGCTGTACCCACAGACAGGTCTCTCTTACCTTGGGCCCATTGGACTGGCCTCTGCTCTGCTCAGGCAAGTGTTATAAAGCTCTGTAACTCTGCTAATAAGTCTCCTACCCAAAGGCACTGAGCTTTCTCACTCCATGGATTGGCATGCCCACTGTAGCCATCTTGTTCCATGAGCCAGAAAGCCCATTGTGCTGTCTCTGGCTGGTGCTTCTGCTGACACCCCTTTCCTGCCTCTGCTTCTCACTGTCTCATGCCACCTCCAGTGTTATAGCTCTTTCTCTGTTTCTCCTAGGTCTAGGAGATTCTCAGCACAGGGTTCTCAGGTTCAAAGGACACTCTCCACTCCCAGTTCTTTCTTGATTGTAGTGAGGTTACCTCTTTGCTCTGGGTTTGACTCTCTTTTAAGACTAACAGATGGCAAAACTAATCAATCTCCTTGTTAGGGTTCCATACACCTTACTTGCATGATCCCACTCCCACAAGTGTGCCATGCACTTAATTTGCATCATTAACAAGCTATCCAATCCCCTTCATGGTCCACAAACATCTTATTTGCATGTTGTTGTTGTTGTTATGTGGTCTTGAGTCAGACCCGACTCATAGCGACCCCTTCTTGGGTTTCCGAGGCAGTATCACTATGGAAGTAGGATTGCCCAACCTTCCTTCAAAGGAGTGGCTGCTGGGTTTGAACCGCCAGCCGTCTGGTTAGCAGGCAAGTGTCTTAGCCACTATGCTACCAGAGCTCCCTTTTATTTGCATAGTCCTACCAATTCTTTGGTAGCCATTACAAGATCCTGGCAGGAAAGGCCATTTAAAAATGATCTATCACATTGTACTGAGCCTCCCAAATTTTATTGCTTGTACCATCTTATGACTGGCAGCTGGTGAGATAACATACTGATGTTAGGGTACAATCTAGCTATGGAACAAAGCTTCACTTCTTCTGAGTAAAGCTGACATGTCTAAATGGTATTTGTATTCACAATCTTGGCATAATCAGCACAGTGATCTTGTTTATGTAGAGACTTAGTTTGCTACTAATATGAGTACTTTCAGAGCTAACCATGGAAAGGCCATACTACAGCTTCTCTTCTTTGATAGTAACTAAATTTGGACAACCAGATTATTTTAGGCCAAGGTACAAGCATAATTTATAGCATATATATTTAATCAAAGATGTTGTATGTATTCCCATAAATTTTTCTAGAAAAACAGTATTTCATATATTCTCTGAAAGAAATATTCTAAAATAGAATACAAGGAAGATACACTTGGAACAAAAATTTTTTTTTTTTTAATCTTACTCTCTTTGCTCTGTGTCTTTCAAGTTACTGATTGTCCAAGTATCAGTCAGGCAGTATAACCAGTGAGAGTTTGAGAAGAAAATTAAACCTGTTGCCATTAAGTTGATTCTAACACATTGCAACCCCATGTGTTACAGAGTAGAATTATTTTACAAGGGTTTCTTGGCTATAATCTTTTCTTTTTTTCTTAATTTTTTATTTTGATTTTGGTAGAAGTTTACAGAGCAAATTGGTTTTCCATTCAACAGTTCATATACCATTTGTGTTGTGACTTTGATCGCAATCCCCACATTGTAACAGCACGCTTTCCACTTCCTCCCTGTGTTTGCTGTTTCCATTTGTCCTTTTCTCCTATCTCTTTCTGCATTCTGAGTTTTATCCTTAGGCAAATGCTGCCCTTTTGATCTTGTGTGATTAATTATTCTAAGGAGTATGTACCTCCTTGGTGTTAGTGCTCCCCTTGTTGTTATTGTTAGGTGCTGTCCAGTCAGTTTCAACTCATAGAGACCCTATGTCTAAACACTGCCCCATCCTGTGCCATCCTCTCAATCATTGCTAATTGTTGCAGCCACTGCGTCAATCCCTTTAATTGTGGCCTCTCCTTTTTCACTGACACTTTACTTCACCTTATGTTGTTGTTGTCGTTATGTGCCGTCGAGTTGGACCTGACTCATAGTGACCCTTCTTTGGGTTTCTGAGGCAGTATCACTGTGGAAGTAGATTGCCCAACCTTCCTTCCAAGGAGTGGCTGCTGGGTTTGAACCACCAGCCTTCTGGTTAGCAGTCAAATGCCTTAGGCACGACGCTACCAGAACTCCTTTACTTCACATTATAGGATATTATAGGCCTGTATAGTGTTTGGCTGAGAATTGAGGTATGGGAGTAAGTTCAGTTCTAGGTTGAAAGATGTCTAAGGACCATAGTCTCAGGGGTTCCACTGTTGTTGTTGTTGTTGTTGTTGTTATACACCGTCAAGTCGGACCCGACTCATAGCGACCCCTCCTTGGGCTGCTGAGGCAGTATCACTACAGAAGCAGATTGTCCAACCTTGCTTCTGAGGAGTAGCTGGTGGGTTTGAACTGACAGCCTTCTGGTTACCAGTCAAATGCCTTAGGTACTATGCTACCAGTCTCTATTTTAAACCAATAAACCTGGTCTCTTATATTATTATTGTTACTTTTGTTCCACATTTTTATCCCACTCTAAACAGGACTTCATATTGTGATCCCTTTCAAAGTGTGCCTGGGTACCATCTAGTTCTTCTGGTCTCATGGTTGTGGAGGCTAGAGTTCATACTGTCCATTCATCCTTTGGACTAACTTTTTTTATATATTTGATTTTCTTCCCTCTTCTTTGCTCTGCTCACAAGCTGGTAAGACCCCAGTCACTACTCACCAAAGTAGGATATAGGGCATTATCTTTATGGACTACATTATGCCACTGGATCATTACACAGATATATAGAACAAGTTCCACCCTTGCTTATCAGTCCATTTGTATACAACAAGGCATTGCTAGTCCCTGGCCAGTCCACCTCAATTCAGCAACTTTTTCCAGCAAAGCCTACCTTATAGAAATGAAGGAGATTAGAGGTTACCGATGCTAGAACTAAGCAGAAATTTAAGATAAGCTCTTTCCTAGGTTTCTTGTCACTAGGACAGTAACAATAAACTTCATCATCTAAAGCTAGTGAAAGAAATATGCAATGAAGTAAGATAACTACTATAAATAGGAAGAACCATTGACATTCTTTTCACTAGTATATAACCCTTTTCCTCTTACTCCACACTGTAACCAGAGGGCCCAGGCAGGTGACATTGTGTAGACTAACTTGAGTGTTTCAGAAGAAGTCCCGATTTCTTGGATTTGAACTCTTTCAGTTTAATGCTGAGCTTTCAAAATGTTGAGGTGAGTTCTTAAGTTGGTGACTATTTAGTTTCCTAGGGCTGCTATAACCGAATAACCAAGTTGGATAACATATAAGAACAGAAACTTATTGTCTCACAGTTTCAGAGGCTAGAAGTTAGTCAGAATATTGACTGTGTTGATTCCTTCTGAGGGATCTGAGAAAGAAACTTCCTTGTCTCACTCTTAGCTTCTGGTAGCTCCAATCTCACAGCTGAAGTGTTACAGCACCGCCTTTCTGTCTTCCTAGGTCAGCATATCTTCTCTTTTATAAAGATACAAATCATATAGGATTGAGACTCACTCTACTTTGGTGTGACACTATATTAACCTAACTGATAACATCTACAAATCTTATTTCTAAGCAAGGTCATGTTCTCTGATACCTGAAGTTGATACTTCAACATATCATTTTGGTGGACACAATTTAATCTGTAAGACTTCCACTTCGTGCTCATGACTATAATGTTCTCTTTTGTCATCATTTCTCCACCCCCTTACCCTCCCACCTCCAACTCAAAGCAAGAGATTAAAACCATAGGTGCTGAGACTTTAAAATTATTTGAGAATTTACAAATTCGTGGCAGGATATGTAGGAGTGGAAGTGTTTTTGAACTCTGAAGTAAATTTGACTTCTAAATAAGTGTGGAACAAAACATTCACTTGAGGGAATTTACCTCCTTGAGGCTTTAACAAGGAGTTGGAATTATAACTTTCAATGATTCATTTATATTGCCTGCAGATGAAATTAAATACAATTAAAATAAGATATTTGGGGAAGAGATGATCCATGGTTACAGCCTAGCCTGGAAGCATCATGGCTGCAGTTAAAACTGACAACAATTTTGAGGCATAAAACTAAGCCTGAAGCTGAGTTCTCTGAGTCAGCTCAGCACTAAGGGCGAGGAAGGGTCAGGGATCTAGATTCCTCAACTAAAAACCTCAATTCAAAAAAAAAATTTCACTTTTGTCAAGTAGGTCCCAACTCATAGCAATCCCTCCTTGGGTGTCTGAGGCAGTATCTCTATGGAAGTAGATTGCCCAACCTTCCTTCCAAGGAGTGGCTGGTGGGTTTGAACTGCCAGCCTTCTGATTAGCAGTCAAATGTCCAACAGCTGATGGCAAAGCAATAGTCTAGCACCACAGCTATCTTGGGACAAGATTGGCAATCTCTTCTCCATCAAACTCTCCATTCACCCCCGACCCCCAACTCCAACTCATGGTGACCTCAAGTGTGTCAGAATAGAACTGTGTTCCTTAGGGTTTTTAATAACTGATTTTTCAGAAGTAGATCACCAGGCTTTTCCTTCTAAGTCTCTGGATGAACTCTACCTTCCAGCCTTTCAATTAGCAGCCAAGGGTGAGGGCATTAACTATATACACTACTTGGGATTATCTCCTCCCCCCAGTGCCTAGAATTCCAATCTTAGAGATCTTCTTTATCGTGTTGTTGTTGTGTACCATGTGTTGATTCCAACTCATGTTGTTGTTGTTGTTGTTAGGTGCCATCAAGTCATCTCCGACTCATAGAAACCCTATGCACAGCAAAATGAAACACTGCCCAGTCTGTGCCAGCTCCACAATCCTTGCTATACTTGATCCCATCGCTGCAGCCACTGTGCCAATCCATCTGGCCAATGGGTTCCAACTCAAAGCAACCCTCCTACATGTATATATGTAGTTGTTGTTATGTGATGTCAAGTTGGACCCAACTCATAACGACCCTCCTTGGGTTTCTGAGGCAGTATCACTGCGGAAGTAGATTGCCCCATCTTCCTTCCGAGGAGTGGCTGGTGGGTTTGAACCGCCAGCCTTCTGGCAGTCAAGTGCTTTAGGCACTATGCTACCAGAGCACTCTCTCTCTCTTTCTCTCTCTCTATATATATATGCACACACACACACACACACATATATATATATTGTTGTTAAGTGCCATCGAGTTGGACCCAATTCATAGTGACCCCTCTTGGGTTTCCAAGGTGGTATCACTATGGAAGTAGATTGTCCAACCTTCCTTCTGAGGAGTGGCTGGTGGGTTTGAACCTCCAGCCTTCTGGTTAGCAGTTAAGTGCGTTAGGCACTATGCTACCAGAGCTCCTATATATACATGTGTGTGTGTGTGTGTGTGTGTATACATATATATATATATATATATACAAACCAAACCCCCTGAGATAGAGTCCATGCAGACTCATAGCAACTCCCATTGGATTTCCGAGGTGGTAAAGCTTTATGAAAGTAGATTGTCCAGTCTCCATTCTAGGAGTGGCTGGTGGATTTGAACCACCAACCTCTGGTTAGCAGTCAACTGTCTTAGACACTACACGACCAGAGCTCCTTACTGCCCCATAGGGTTTTTAGGCTGTAAACTTCATGGCATGCATTTGAGTTGTGGTGTTGGCAAAGAATGTTGAAGATATCATGAATCTGTCTTGGAGGAAGTACAGCCAGAATGCTCCTTAGAAGCAAGAGTGGCCAAATTTCATCAGTCATACTTTGGTCATGCTGTCAGAAAGGACCAATCCCTGAAAAAGGATAGATATCATGCTTAATAAGGTTGGGGGTCAGAGAAAAATGGGAAGACTCTGAATGAGATGGTTAACACAATGGCTGCTATCATGAGCTCAAGCATGGCAACAATTATGAGGAGGCTCAGGACTGGGCAGTGTTTTTGTTTGTTGTACACAGGGTGGCTATGAGTGGGAACTGATTGGACAGCATCTGATGAAAATAATCTTTACAGGAGCAGATTGCCACATTTTTTTTCTCCCTCTGAGCAAACCAAAAAAAAAAAACTCACTACCTTTGATTCAGTTCCGACATATAGTGACCCCTCCTTGGGTATCTGAGGCGGTATCACTGCAAACTCCTCAGAAGGAAGATTGGGCAATCTACTTCCTTGAAAACCCAAGGAGGAGTCACTATGAGTCAGATACAGCTCTATGACAGTGAGTTTTTGTTTTTTTGTTTTTAAACACTGCGAAGTAGATTGCCCAGTCTTCCTCCTGAGGTGGGTTTGAACAGTCAGCCTTCTGGTTAAGAGTCAAATGCCTTGGGCACTACCCCACCAGAGCTCCCTCTGAGCAACTGCTAGGTAAAAACAGCTGACTTTTCAGTTAGCAGCCCAATGTTGCCATTGTACCTCCAAGGCTCCTTACGTCTTAGT
This sequence comes from Orycteropus afer afer, assembly GCF_000298275.1. Classification (NCBI taxonomy): domain Eukaryota; kingdom Metazoa; phylum Chordata; class Mammalia; order Tubulidentata; family Orycteropodidae; genus Orycteropus; species Orycteropus afer. The sequence goes on along the minus strand of NW_006921709.1, from coordinate 1,578,132 downwards.
GTACCAAGAAAACAAATCAAATCCATTACTATTGAGTTAATTCCGACCCATAGTGACTGTATGGAACAGAGTAGAACTACCTTATATGGTTTCCAAGGCTATAAATTTTATAGAAAGAGATTGCCAAATCCTTTGTGGTGCCACTGATGGTTTTGAATGGCTAAGCGCTTAATCATTGCACCACCAGAACACCTCCCAGATGCATAGTGACACCTCCTTGGTTTTGGAGACTCTATCTCTACGGAAGTAGATTGCCCTATAGTCCTTGCATAGAGCAGCTGATGGGCGTGAACCACCGGCTGTCTGGTTAGTAGTCAGATGCCTTAGGCACTATGCTACTAGAGCTTAGTGAGAGATAAAAGATTTTCAATGGGTCTAACTGGGACCAAAATCATTAACATTTAAGTATTTCCTCTTTACCAGCCTTAAAAGGGAAGTCCTTTGTTCACGCTGCTTGGCTGCCTTTGTTTTTGATGACTGAGGTGAAGGGTGGAGAAGATTACTTTACATATGAAAGGATATGCAGCTACTAGGGAAGAAAGAGGTGAAAAATCACTTGGTTAAAAAGCTGGAAGCTGGAGGAGGGGAGAGTTTGAAGACCCAGAGGAGAGAGTCGGGGGAATCAGCTGAGGTGCAAATTCTGTAAGATCAACTTTCAGATATTTTGCTAAGTGTTTTATGACATTTTTTTCTTGCCTTCTCTTCCTAATTTTGTCACCTTATTTAAGATTTCAAGATAGTATTTTTCAAGGTGTTCTCGCTATATCTTTATTTATTTTGAGATAAACCTTAAGGATGAAGGAAAAAGACACAGATTCACTTGGATTCCATCTTTCTACATAGCATAAACTGTGAAAGTCCAAATGGTGAGGCACCCCTGACATACTTTGTCTCTCCACAGTCTGCCCTGGGTTAGCCTCACTTGTTTTTGGCCTTCTGAGTGCCCTTGCTGTGTCAAAGGAGTACCCAGGCAGCTGCCACCAGGGAGTAGAGCAGCGACAGCTGTAGGACTGGGCGGAAGTCCAGCTGCTCATGGCTGCCAAGTCTCCAGGCCCTGCCCACCCTCCCAGCCCAGTAGCTTCTCATTAGAAAGTCAAAGGTTGACCTGAGCCCTCCCCAACCCTCTCCTCTCCAGTCCCACAAATATCCTAGGAATGACCTTGTGGTATCATCTTGAGGCAGAGCACCTTTCTAGCTTCTCCCCTGAAGCCAGCCTAGGGTCATAGGCTCCATGTGGCTCTTCTGGGTCAGGCCTATTAGGCATAGACAGAGGGAACTTAGGTATAAGAATTTGGAGCTTAATTGCAAATCTGGCTTTTACAAAGAAATTTGTAACTAGGGAATTCACTGCCTTTTTGGTGTTTTTAGAAAACATTTCCTGGCTTGACTAAGAGAAACTTTAATGGAAAATGCCTGTTACTCATATTCCTGGTAGATTTGCAAAGGAGCTCTGGTGGCATAGTGTTAGAGCTCCGTCAGCACTCAACGACCATGCCACACACCAGGGTACCCAACAGGAGATTTTATTAAAGAGGCAAAAGGGCACCTGCACTGAGGAAGGACAGAAGGAGAAGACGAAGAGGAAGAAGAAGAAGAAGAGGAGAAGAGGAAGAAGAGAAGAAGAAAGAAAGAGGAAGAAGGGAAGAAGAGAAGAAGAGAGAGGAAGAAGAGGAAGAAGGTGGTCTTATATAGACCTGGGGTTAGCAGGTTGTACATCAGAGCTGGGGGAAGAGGTCTTAACCTAACAGAGGCTATGTTGCCTTTTAAAATTTGCGCCTTGCAGGAAGCTCAGTTTTGACTTCCTTTAACTGACTTATGACCTTGGGTGGGGCAGCAGGGAATGAAGAAGAACCCGGAAGAGCCACGCAAGATGGCGTGGCATATCTCTAACACATAGTACCTAAGGCATTTGACTGTTAACCAGAAGGTTGGTGGTTCAAACCCATCAGCTGCTCTGTGCAAGGAAGATTGGGCAATCTACTTCCATAAGGATTTACCACCTTGGAAACCCAATAGATGGTTGCTATGAGTTGGAATCAACTGGGTGGCAATGATTTGGTTTTGTTTTGGTTTGGTAGATTTGCAAACTGAAGGGTTAATAAAATCAAATCTTACAATGAACATCCTCAGCAAAAAGGGATGTACACTCCTGAAAATAGCTAACTACACAACTCTATAACGATTAATGTTTGATTCTTATTAGAAGTTCCAACTTGGTACTCCTGAAAATAAGTTAACCAACAAACCCCCTAACAACTAATGTCTAGTTATTATCAAAATCTATTTTCTGAACAGAAACTACACAAAAAAGAAACAATAAAACAAAAGGGCAATATGATCCACATGGAAAAAAAAAGAGCTGACCTTGGGACCAGGGAGAATGATGTTTTCAACTATTAATCAAAGATATAAGGAACTCTGAAAAAAGGAATAAAAAAGAGCTCTGACTTAGCCAGGGCTGTTGCTCTCAGTTTCTGAGAGCCAGCCTTTATGTTTTTATGATTTTACTCTTTAAATAAACTTTTCTTTCCTTTTCCTCCTGATATCGGTCACCTAACCTTACACAAACATTTCAGTGCACAGTTGTAGTTCTGATCACACTGCTAATGCAGACAGGACTTTTGCTGCAGTAAAGGCCATTTGACAGACAAACATGGCAGGGCTTAAACAAAGAGCAAAGAATGATTTCTCCCTTCTGAGTACTGGAAGGGTGAGGACGTGTTATCTTTCCTAGTACCCCAAACCCCAACCATACAGAGTACACCTCCACCTTAAGAATGAAATGCTCTCTCTGGGAGCCTGGAATATATTAAACTTATCCCAACTGAAGCTAGCTTAATTATGAGTTGGCAAGAGTGGTAGGTAAACTAGTAGAGATTGCACAAGAGCTTCTACTCTGAAGCAGCATACTACAAAGTATGGTTTTGTTGCCAGTTAGCTGAAATGCTTCTTTTTCATTGGTCTTTCAGAGATTTATGATTCCTTATTCACAACTCTGGTGGTGTAGTGCCTAAGGCATTTGACTGCTAACCACAAGGTTTGCGGTTCAAATCCATCAGCTGCTCTGTGGAAGAAAGACTGGGCAATCTACTTCCATAAAGATTTACTGCCTCAGAAACCCAATAGGGGCCCCTATGAGTCAGAATCTACTATATGATGGTGAGTTTGGAATTGTATTTGGTTTATTCACATTTCACAGATCAAAACTCTCAATGACTGTCACCTCAGATGACTTGTCATCAAGTAGATTCTGATTCATAAAGACCCCCCTTTGGGTTTCCAAGGCTGTAAATCTTTACAGGAGCAGGTTGCCTTATCTTTCTACCTCAGAGCAGTTGGGTGATTGGAACTGCCAACCTTTCTTTCAGCAGCCAAGCACTTTAACCACTGTGCCAACAGAGTGCCTTAGATAGATGATAGATGGATAAAATCTTGTTTGTCTGGATAGATACAGATATAAAATTTTAAATTTCTTTAAGAGTTACTGAGCTGGAATGAGGTTCATCTAAATTAAGATGGATTTCCTGATTTCCTTGACTATCATCTTATCCTTGAGAAATACAAGCCATGTGATGAGGAACCAGATACAGCATACATGATTTTACTAAACCAAAACCCATCCCAATGCCGCTGAGTCAATTCGACTCATAGTGACCCAATAGGACATAGTAGAAATGCCCCATGAGGTTACCTAGGCTATTTATTCAAAGGTAACTGATTATGAAAGCACACTGCCACATCTTTCTCCCATGAAGCAAACAGCTGGTGGCTTTGAACTGCCAACCTTTCAATTAGCAGCCAAGTACTTTAACCACTGTGCCACAAGGGCTCCCTTAACTACTGTTAAGAGCCAGAGCCACAGCAATGGGTGGTAATTGAAAGAATCAGTTCCATGGTTTTACGCAGTAAGAAGCAAAGATGATACCTTTAATCCTCCAGGGGTGTAATTATCCCATGAAAACCCAGCTAGTTGAGAAGTCTCCTTGCTATTAATAGATTTCTTTCAGTATGGGATGTAAGTATATGCTGAAAGTCATTCACTGGAAATTACTGGTTTCTCTTATCAGTGTGTTTGAAATCTGAGCTCCTTAGTGATTAATTTGGTCCATGAGCTAGGTGAAGCTTCATTTTGACTCTCCCTAAGTGCAAAGCTTGATTCTGAATGAACTGGCACATGGTCCCTTATTGTACTTTTGTGTGGGTTCCCAGAAAACAACAGGATTGTTTTCTTGGACTGCTGAAATTCTGGAAATTCACCACTGAGTTCTATTGACTTTTTCTTTTCTTTTTTCTTCAACAGTTTTAAAGTTTCTTACTTGCATTTTTCAGTTTTTTAGATTTTTATTGTGATTTGGGGGAAAGTGTACAGAGCAAATTAATTTTTCATTCAACAGTTTATATACATTTTATTTTGTGATAATATAACAGTACTCTTTCAACTTCTTCTCTATGGCTACTTTTTCCCTGTCTTCCTTTCCTATTCATTCCTTCCTTCTCAGCTTTCTCCCTGTGTAAATGCTGTCCTGATCGCCCATGGTTGATGTTGTAAGAAGTACACCTCCCTGGTGTAATTGTTCACCTTGTAGTCCTGCCTATTGTTTGGCTGAAAGGTAAGTCATGGGAATGAGTTCAATTCCAGGCCCCATGGGTGGGTAGGGGCCATAGTCTCAAAGGTTTCGCCAGTTTTTGTCAGACCAATAAGCCTAGTAATTGGTTTTTTGCTTTTTTATTTTTGATTTTGAGTTTTGTTCCACATTTTTCTCCCACCCAATCCACGATCTCCAATTTCGATCCCATTCTAAGTGATTAACAGTGGTAGACAGGCACTATCTGATTCTTCTGTTCTCAGGGTATTGTAGGCTGAGATTCCCATAGTCCACCAGACCTTAGAAGTAATTGTTCCCATGTATTTGATTTTCTTCACTCTTCTTTTCACCAGATGAGGAGAGAACAATAGTTGCATCTTAGGTGGCCTCTCAAAAGCTTTTAAGGCCCCAGTTGCTACTCACCAAAGAAGGATGTAGAACAATATTTTTGTGTACAATGTTATGTTGTATTTTTTTTAAATGTCATAACTAATGACATGAATGGTCAGAAGAGAATCCTATGGTCATGTCGCTTTCTGCCCCCATACTTTTTATTAGATGTGTTATCATATTTTGCGACAATCAGCTATGTTTCAGCAATAGGCAAAATGATTGACCTGCCAGATAAAAATGATGAACAAAATGAAAGTGAAATATTTATAGCTAAATAAAATAATAGGACCAGGGTTAATTCTCTGTCTCTTCACACATGTGTGCATGTATGCATACATACACTTACACACTTATTGGCTAGAAATCTAGCAAAACTCTGAATTAACAAAATGACTGACTAAAAACATACTGTAGGACAAAATTTATTTCCAGTATTCAGCAGCAGATAATGTTAACATCTGTTGGGCACCTCTGTAAACCAGGCAGATATTTTATGCACATTTCCTACAGTGTCCTATGAAACTGGGCTAGGTAATTATGATTATTTTTATGTTGCCAATGAGGAAAGGGGAGCATTGACTTGCCCAAGATTGTATACCTAAAAGTACTAAAGCAAGAATGTGACCTTCCATCTTTATAGTTTTCAATCTCTTCCCTTATTCTCTGTCTAATCCACTATGACTATTGACAACAGTTGGTTAAATAAAAATTAGCTGACTTCTATAATCCATATTTGTTTTTGTTGTTGTTACGTGCTGTCATGTCAGACCTGACTCAAAGCAACCACTCCTTGGGTTTCTGAGCCAGTATCACTACAGAAGTAGATTGCCCAACCTTCCTTCCGAGGATTGGCCGGTGGGTTTGAACTGCCAGCCTTCTGGTTAGCAGTCAAGTGCCTTAGGTACTATGCTACCAGAGCTCCTAATCCATATTTAGTAGCTAGTAAATTATTATAGTGATATTCATTCCAGCCACTTCAGAATTAGTTATAGAAAATTATTATTTAATTATTTGTTCTCCTTTGTACAAATGGTCAAATAAGATTTTATCAACTCTTATTCTAGCTGGCATATGGATATTATCCTATCACTGACACCATTGCACTTTGGGGTAAATCTTGAAATGTTCTTTGTGACAATGAAGGCCACGCCATTCCTCTTCAATTTGTCATTCCTGGCATAGTAGAGTACATGGTTGTCAGATTCAAAATGGCCCAAAGCAGTCCATTTCAACTCACTATGCACTCCTTTTCATTTTTGACAACTTCCAATTTTCCTAAATTCATACTTCTTAATTGCATGTTCTAACTATTAATGGATGTTTGCAGCTGTTTCTTCTCATGTAGAGTCATGCAACATCAGCAAATGAAAGTTCCAAAAGATTTACTCCATCCACATCAAGGTCAGCTCTGATCTGAGGAGGCATCTCTTTCCCAGTCATATTTTGAGTGCCTTCTGATCTGAGGGGCTCATCTTCTGGCACTATATTGGACCATGTTTCAGGGCTATTCATAAAGTTTTCCAGTAATATATCAGACAGTGTTTCACTGCTATTCATAAGGTTTTAACTTACCAATTCTTTGAGAAGAGGATGGCCCCTTCCTTTGTCTGAGTCTATCTTAGTCTGGAAGCTCTGCTGAAACCTGTTCCTCATGGATGACCCTGCTGGTATTTGAAATACCAGTAGCATATCCTCCAGCCTCACAGTAACACACAAGCCACCACATTACTACAAACTGACAGGCAAGTGTTGGACAGAACAGACGTTCCGTTGTGCACAAGGTCACTATAAGTCAGAGATGACTCGAAGGTACCTAAAAACAAAAACACTCTGGTTGGCGATTTCCAGGAAACTGATGAGCCTTATTCTTTAGTGTTCAGGGCATGAGCAGCATAGGTGGTTCCTCCCACTACCTGTCTGTCTATTTTTCCGGTGGTCTGCAGTCAAGAATTTGGATAATTCATCAACCCACAAAATACTGAGTTTTGGGAAACTCTTTCCTTACTATTACAAGAAATCTGCTCTCTGTATTCTTGAGCAATTCCCAGGAGGGAAATCAAGAGCCAAGCTGACCTATGGTATCAAAGGCTCAGATTCTGCCTCTTTTTGGTGGTTACATGAGGTTATTTGGAAAATTGTTCTCCATTCTTGGAACATGTAGTAACTGGCATAGTGCCTAAAGCATTTGACTGCTAACCAGAAGGCTGGTGGTTCAAACCCATCAGGCACAACTCAGAAGGAAGACTAGACAATCTGCTTCCATAGAAATAGTGCCTTGGAATCCCAAGGAAGGGTTGGTGTGAGTCGGATTCGACTCCATGGCAGTGAGTTTGGTTTTTGGTTTGAGTAACTCATCTGCACAATCATTATTCCCCAGAGTGCTCTCCTGAGAGCTCCCATGTTATCATAATGCCCATGACCTTTCCTTCGTGTGTTCCTTTTCTCTTGTCTTCTTCTTTACTGCCTTTTTATTATTCCTTATTTTCCTTTTTCTTTCTGGCTTGTTCTGCTTTCTCTTCTTTTTTTAAATGAAGGTACATAGGGTTGAATTAAACATAACTCCCAGTTTAGGATGCATCACACCATGAATCCATACAAAATCTCTTTCTCATTTTGTGTAAACATAGTTCTTCCCCTTTCATACTGATTTATAATCTTATCCTGTCCCATTTATGCCTTCATTCTAATATGCCTGTGTATGTGTGTTTAAATTTTTACTGTGATCTGAGTGAAAGTTTACAGACCAAATTCATTTTCCATACAGTTCATACACACTTTGTTTCATGACATTGACTGTAGTCCCCCACAAGGTAAAAGCCTCTTCCTACTTCTTCCCTGTAATTTTCTCTTCCTCATATCCTTCTTTCCTATGCATTCCTGCCTCCCGAGCTATCTCCCTGTGCAAACACTGCCCTTCTGTTCTCCCATGATTGATCATTCTAAGAACTGTATCTACCTGATTTGTTTTAAACAGGGCAATACTACTTAAAATTTTTTTAAAAATACAGAACATATTAAATGTCCCTACAAACTTTACAAGGATATTATATTTAATTAGAAGATTAGATCAATTACTCTAATAGATCAGTCTAAATTTTTTTAAAAATTTAAGTAGTATTGCTATTTTATAGAGCCCCCCCCCCCCCCCCCCCCGGCAGCAGGAAGCGGGAAGCCAGAGTGGAGGGCAGGAAAAGGTAGGGGAAAGGCCAAGAAGTGGTGGAGCAGTTTTGGAACACCTAAGGTAAAAGAATTTATCTGTCAGTTTGTTATACTGTTGTGGCTTGCGTGTTGCTATGAGGCTGGAGGCTATGCCACTGGTGTTTCAAATGCCAGCAGGGTTGCCCATGGTGGGCAGGTTTCAGTGGAGCTTCCAGACTGAGATAGACTCAGAAGAAGGATGAGGTTATCCACTTCTCAAATAATTGGCTAGGGAAAACCTTGTGAATAGCTGTGAAACACTGTCTGATGTATTAATGCATAACTCTGTGAATAGCCCTGAAACGTTGTCCAATTCAGTGCTGGAAGATAAGCCAATGTGAAGTCTTCGACAAATTCGATCTTTTCTCCATTCATCATGATGCTGCTTACAGGTCCAGTTGTGAAGATTTTTGTTTTCTTTATATTAAGATGTAATCCATACTGCAGGCTGTATTCTTCAATCATCTTCAGCAAGTGCTTCAAGTCATCCTCACTTTCAGCAGGCAAAGTTGTGTCTTCAGTGTATTACAGATGGTTGATGATTCTTCCTCCAATCTTGATGACACATTCTTCTTCATATAGTCCAGGTTCTTGTATTATTTGCTCAGCATACCAGCCACTCCTGGGAAGGAAGTTTGGGCAATCTACTTCCGTAGTGATAATGCCTCGGAAACACAAGGAGGGGTTGCTATGAGTCGGGTTTGACTCAAGTTCAAATAAAAACAAACAACAACAAAAGATTGAATAAGTATGGGAAAAGGATACAACCTTGATACAACCCTTCTTGATTTTAAACCATGCAATGTCCCCTTGTTTTGTTCAAATGCTGCTGGTCAATGTACAGGTTTCTCATGAGCACAATCAAGTGTTCTGGAAGTCCCATCCTTCTCAATCTGTTCAATGTATATTCCATCAATTCCTGGATCCTTGTTCTTCATCAATTCCTTCAGTGCAGCTTAGACTTCTTCCTTCAGTACCATTGGTTCTTGATCATATGGCACATCTTGAAATGGATGAAGATCTACCAGTTCTTTTTGGTACAGTGACTCCACGTATTCCTTCCATCTTCTTTTGATGCTCCCTACCTCATTCAATAGTTTGCCCATAGAATCTCTCAATATTGCAACTTGAGGCTTACATTTTTTCCTCAGTTCTTTCAGCTTGAGAAATGCTGAGCATGTTTTCCCTTTTCGTTTTCTAACTTCAAGTCTTTGCACATTTCATTATAATAATTGGATTTGTCTGCTGCAGCTGCTCTTCGAAATCTTCTGTTCAGCTCTTGTATCTTGTCATTTATTCCATTTGCTTTAGCTACTCTCCGCTCAAGGGCAAGTTTCAGAGTCTCATGTGACATCCATTTTTGTCTTTTCTTCCTTTCTCTTCTTTTTAGTGACCTTTTGTTTCTTCATGCATGATATTCTCGATGTCATCCCACAATTCTTCTGGTTTTTGGTCACTGGTGTTCCATCCATCAAATCTATTCTTTAGATGGTCTCTAAATTCAGGAGGACTATATTCAAGGGCACATTTTGGCTCTCATGGACTTGTTTTAACTGTCTTCAAGTTGAACTTGCATATGAACAGTTGATGGTCTGTTCACAATCATCTCCTGGCCTGGTTTTGGCTGAAGATATTGAGCTTTTCCATTGCCTCTTACCACAGGTGAAGTCAATCTGATTCCTGTGTCTTCCATCTGGAAAAGTCCACATGTATAGCCACTGTTTGTGCTGTTGAAAAAAGGTATTTGCAATGAATAACTCATTGGTCTTGCAAAATTCTATCATCCAATTTCCAGCATTATTTCTGTCACCAAGGCCAAATTTTCCAACTACCAGTGATTCTTCTTTGTTTCCAACTTTTGCATTCCAGTCACCAGTGATAGTTAACCCATCCTCATTGCATGTTTGATCAGTTTCAGACGGCAGAAGCTGATAAAAATCTCCAGTTTCCTCATCTTTGGCTTTGGTAGTTGGTGCATAAATTTGAATAATAGTATTAACTGGTCTTCCTTGTAGGCATATGGATATTATCCTATCACTGACAGCATTGTACTTCAGGACAGATCTTGAAATTAAAAACAGGAACATGGACTGTAAAAATATGAATAAAGGGAAATTGGAAATTGTAAAAAATGAAATGGAACTCATAAAAATTGATATCCTAGGCATTACTAAGCTGAAATGGACTGGTTTTGGCCATTTTGAATCAGACAACTATACAATCAACTATGCTGGGAATAACAAGTTGAAGAAGAATGGCAGGACACTCATTGTCACAAAGAAAGTATCAAGATCTATCCTGAAATACAATGTTATCAGTGATAGGATAATATCCATATACCTACAAGGAAGAATTGTGGCACAACCGAGTTGACACACAACTCCAACTATCACAGTTTTGTGTTTACTAAGCCCTTCTGATTGAGAGTCAGGACCCAGCCCCCAGAGGCAAGAAAGGGAGGGAGCACTGGGGACTACACAAAATCACAGGTTCTATGTAAGGGGTGAGTGTTAGACTGGGTTCTCTAGAGAAACAAAAACCAGCAAAGCTTATCTATATATATATAGAGAGAGAGAGAGAAATTTGTCTTAGGACAATGGCTCACTAACGTATAGAAGCCAGCAAGTCCAAAGTCCCTGGAGGAAACATCAGGCTGGAGGCAGCCTTAGCTTCCACAACCACAGGGGACCAAGAAATTCAAGGCTGGCAGTCAGTACACTGGTCGTTGACTCCAAGGAAAGACGCATCCAAGATCTCCAGGCTGAGTGGTGGGCTGCTCACTCATGGAAGGTTGTAGTCAGCACACCAGGGTCCCGATCCACAGAAGAATGTCTCTCTTCCCAGGATGTCCCTGGATATCCTGGAAGCAGGCCACACCTCTGGGGAAACTCCCCTTGGGCAGATTGGCCACTCAGAACACAGTCATCGATCCCATCATGGGAACAACCACACAGAACTGGGGTCCAGTCAAGTTGACACACAGCTCCAACTACCACAGGGTGGCAGGCAGGACTCAGCCCCAAGAAGCCAGAAAGGGAGGGAGTGCAGGGGATCACAAAGCAGCAGGATCCAGGTAGGAATTAGGTAAGGGATGGTGGAGAGGTTTCCAACATTAAGGAAGACAAACTTGTCTGTCAGTTTGTCATAATGTGGGGCTTGCACATTGCTGTGAGGCTTAAGGCTGTGCCACTGGTGTTTCAAATGCCAGCAGGGTTGCATGTGGTACACAGGTTTCAACACAACTTACAGACTGAGACAGACTAGGAAGAAGGAAGAGGCCATCCACTTCTCAAAAATTAGCCAGGGAAAACCTTATGAATAGCAGAGAAACATTGTCTGATACATCACTGGGCAACTTTATGAATAGCCCAGAAACATTGTCTGACACAGTGCAGGAAGACGAGCCCCTTGGTGGAAGGCACTCAAAATAGGACTGGGAAAGAACTGCCTCATCAGAGTAAAACCAACCTTAATGATAGATAAAGTAAATCTTTTGGAACCGCAATGTGCTGATGTGGCACAACTCAAATTGAAGAGATATAGCTATAAACATCCATTAATAATCAGAACATGGAATGTACAAAGCATGAATTTAGGAAAATGGGAGTTGACAAAATGGAATGTATACAGATAGATATTCTAGGCATTTGTTGTTGTTATGTGCCGTCGAGTCAGCCCCGACTCATAGCGACCCCTCCTTGGGTTTCCGAGGCAGTATCACTATGGAAGTAGGATTGCCCAACCTTCCTTCCGAGGAGTGGCATTAGCATTCTAGGCATTAGTGAGCTTAAATGGATGAGTTTTGAGCATTTTGAATCAGATAATCATATGATCTACTATGCCGGAAATGACAATTTGAAGAGGAATGGTATGGCATTCATCATTGCAAAGAATACTTCATGATCTGCCCTGAAGTACAATGCTGTCAGTGATAGGATAACATCTATACACCTACAAGGAAGACCCATTAATACTACTATTATTCAAATTTATGCACCAGCCACCAAAGCCAAAGATGAGGAAATTGAAGATTTTATCAACTTCTGCAGTCTGAAATTGACTGAACATGTACTCAAGATGTGTTAATTATCACTGGTGACTGGAACGCAAAAATTGGAAACAAACAAGAATAACAGGTGGTTGGAAAGTTTGGCCTTGGTGACAGAAATAACACTGGAGATCACATGATAGAATTTTCCAAGACCAACAAGATATTTATTGCAAATACCTTTTATCAAAAATACAAACAGTGACTATACATGGGGATTTCACTAGACAGAATACACAGGAATCAGATTCCATTACACCTGTGGCAAGAGGTCATGGGAAAGCTCAATATCTTCAGCCAAAACAAGGCCAGGGGATGATTGTGGAACAGACCATCAACTGCTCATGTGCAAGTTCAAGTTGAAGTTGAAGACAATTAAAACAATGAGACGCATGAGAGCCAAAATACAACCTTGAATATATCCCTCCTGAATTTAGAGACCATTTATAAAATAGATTTTATGCACTAAACACCAATGACCAAAAACCAGAAGAATTGTGGGATGACATCAAGAGCATCATCCATGAAGAAAGCAAGAGGTCATTAAAAAGATGAAAAAGAAAGAAAAGACCAAAGTGGATGTCCGAAGAGACTCTGACTCTTGCCCTTGACTGAAGAGTAGCTAAAGCAAATGGAAGAAATGACAAGATAAAAGAGCTGAGCAGAAGATTTCAAAGAGCAGCTCAAACAGACAAAGCAGATTGCTATAATGAAATGTGTGAAGAGACTTGGAGTTACAAAACCAAAAGGGAAGAACATGTTTGGCATTTCTCGAGCTGAAAGAACTGAGGAAAAAATTTAAGCCTCAAGTTGGAATATTGAAAGATTCTTTGTGCAAAATATTGAATCATGCAAGAAACATCAAAAGAAGATAGAAGGAATACACAGAGTCACTGTTACAAAAAGAACTGATCGATCTTCATCCATTTCAGGAGGTGGCATATGTTCAAGAACCAATGGTATTGAAGAAAAAAGTTGAAGCTTCACTGAAGGTATTGTCAAAGAACAAGGCACCAGCAATTGATGGAATACCTATTGAGATGTTTCAACAAATGGATGCCTCACTGGAGGCACTCACTTGGTCATGCCAAGAGATTTGGAAGACAGCTCCCTGGCTAACTGACTGGAAGAGATACATATTTGTACCCATCCCAAAGAAAGGTCATCCCACAGAATGTGGAAATTATCAAACAATATCATTAATATTGCATACAAGTAAAATCTTACTGAAG
>NW_006921709.1:1541280-1563945 GCF_000298275.1 Orycteropus afer afer | reverse complement strand
AATGGAGAAAAGATTGAAGTTGTCAAAGACTTCACATTGCTTGGTTCTACAATTGATGCCAATGGAAGCAGCAGTCAGGACATCAGACAATGTATGTTGTTGTTTTTAGGTACCATAGAGTCATGTCCAACTCATAGTGACCCTATGCACAGCAGAACGAAACACCACCTGGTCCCACAGCAGCTCTGTGATCCCCCCTATAGTTGACCCCACAGCCATAGCCATTGTGTCAACCCATCTAATTGAGGACCTTCCCTTCGTCGACCCTCCACTTTACCAAGAATGACATCCTTCTCCAGGGAATGGTCCCTACTGACAACATGACCAAAGTAGGTGAGACGAAGTCTGGCCATTCTCACTTCCAAGGAGCATTCCATCTGCACTTCCTCCAAGATAGATGTGTTAGTTCTTTTAGCAATCCATGGTACTTTCATCATTCTTCACCAGAACCATATCTCAAAACCATCTATTCTTCTTTGGTCTTCTTTATTCAGTGTCCAGTTCTCACATGCATATGAGGCAATTGAAAATGTCACGGCTTGTGTTAGGTGTACCTTAGTCTTCAAGGAGACATCTTTGAGCCTCAGCACTTGAAAGAGGTCTCTTGCAGCCGACTTGCCCAGTGCAATACATTGTCTGATGTCCTGACTGCTGCTTCCATTGGCATTGATTATAGAACCAAGCAACGTGAAGTCTTTAGCAACTTCAATCTTGGCTATGCCAAGGGATTTGAAAGACAGACACCTTGTCAATTGATTGGAAGATCAATATTTGTACCTATTCCAAAGAAAGATGATCTCACAGAATGTGGAAATATTCAAACAATATCATTAATATCACATGCAAGTAAAATCTTACTGAAGATAACTCAAAAACAGTTGCAGCAGTATATTGAAAGAGAACTTCAGAAGAGGACATGGAATGATGGATATCATTGCTAATGTCAGATGTATCTTGGTTCAAAGCAATGAATATCTGAAAGATGTTTACTTGTGTTTTATTGACTATGCAAAAGCATTCGACTGTGTGGATCATAACTAATTATGGATAACATTGAGAAGAATGGAAATTCCAGAATACTTAATTGTACTCATGAGTGACCTGTACATAGACCAGGAGGCTTTTGTTAGAACAGATCAAGGGGACACTGCATGGTTTAAAATCAAGAAGGGAGTGTGTCAGGGTTGTACCTTTTCACCATACTCATTCAATCTGTATACTGAGCAAATAATTCAAGAAGCTAGATTATATGAAGAAGAATGTGGCACCAGGATTGGAGGAAGAATCATTAACAACATGTGATATTCCAACAACACAACTTTCCTTGCTGAAAGTGAAGATGACTTGAAGTACTTACTGATGAGGATTGAAGAATACGGTCTGCAGCATGGATTACACCTCAATATAAAGAAAACAAAAATCCTCACAACTGGACCAATAATCAGCATCACAATGAATGGAGAAAAGATTGAAATGTCAAAGACTTCATATTACTTAGTTCTACAATCAACACCAATAGAAACATCAGGCAAGATATCAGACGACGTATAGCACTGGGCAGATCGGGTGCGAAGCACCTCTTTCAAGTGCTGAAGTGCAAAGATATCTCCTTGAAGACTAAGGTACACCTGACACAAGCCATGGTACTTCAATCCCCTCATGTGCACATAAAAGCTGGGCAATGAATAAGAAAACCAAAGAAGAGTAGATGCTTTTGAGTTGTGGTGTTGGCAAAGGATGCTGAAAGTACCATGGACTGCTAAAAGAACTAGCAAATCTGTCCTGGAAGAAGTGCAGCCAGAATGCTTCTTGGAAATGAGAATGGCCAGACTTTGTCTCACTTTGATCATGTTGTCAGAAGGGACCATTTCCTGGAGAAGGTCATCATGCTTGGTAAAGTGGAGGGTCAACAAAAAAGGGGAAGGCTCACAATGAGATAGATTGACACAGGGGCTGCAACGATGGGCTCAGGTATAGCAGGGATTGTGGAACTGGCACAGGATCGGGCAGTGTTCCATTCAGCTGTACATAGGGTCTCTATGAGTTGGAGGTGACTCAATGGCACCTAGCACAACTACATTGCCCTGTTTCTTAGATTTTTTCACTTAACACTAGATTTTTACACATGTCTAGTTCTTGCTTCTATAATTTGAAAAATAGGCATTGTGGATGTCTACTACATTTTTCCTATATGCTCACCAAGATTTAAGAGATACCGAGATTGTTTCCAAATTCCCATGGTCACAAACAACGCCATGATGATAGTCTTGGTGATGTTCCATACGAACCTTTATAAATATTTCTCTTGAATATATGCCCAAGAGAATGATTGCTTGTCATAAAGTATCCTTATGTTTAATTCCACAGTTGTTGTTATGTGCCATTGAGTCAGGCCCGACTCATAGTGACCCCTCCTTGGGTTTCTGAGACAGTATCACTATGGAAGTAGATTGCCCCATCTTCCTTCTGAGGAGTGGCTGGTGGGTTTGAACCGCCAGCCTTCTGGTGAGCAGTCAAGTGCCTTAGGGACTATGCTACCAGAGCTCCCAAAGTTCTACCAAATCACTTTCAGAATGGTTGCACCATTCTATACTTTCAGTAGCAGTGCCTACAGGTCCCTGTTTCTTCACATCCTTGCCAATGGTTCATGCTATTTAAGTTTCTAATTGTTGCCAACCTCAAGTGACTCATTTTTATTTGTAGTTATGTGGTTATTAGTGTATGTAAAACTGTTCATGTAATTGTTAGCCATTTAGGTTTCTTTTCTGTAAATTGTCTCTTCATACCCTTTTCTCATTTCCTGGTATATACCCTTGATAGTAAGTCATGTTTGTTTTTGTCATGTCTATCCATGATCTTTCAAGGCAGATATCTTTAGCATCTTATTCATGGAGACTTTGTAGCCATTAGATTCCCACATTGGTGTGCACCCCCACATCAAGCCCTGGCATTTCCAGTGTCATTGAGGTGCTAAGTGTCTTCAGCTTCCAACAACCTCACTTGTTGTTGTTGTTGCTATATGCCATTGAGTCAGACCCAACTCATAGCCATCCCTCCTTGGGTTTCCGAGGCAGTATCACTACAGAAATAGATTGCCCAACCTTCCTTCCGAGGAGTGGCTGATGGGTTTGAACCTCCAGCCTTCTGGTTAGCAATCAAGTGCCTTAGGCACTATGCTACCAGAGCTCCTAACAACCTCACTATTGAACTGAATCTCTCCTGTCTCACTTTCTATATGTACTCTACCCCCAAAATCTGAATGCAGCCATCAGATGTTGGCCCTATTCCTTTGCTTACTGTCACTTTTCATGCTTCCTCTGCAGTTAAGAAGCAGAGGGGAACTTGATGGGATTTGTTATGCAGTTAGAAGCTGGCACTCAGATTCAATATTCAGAAAAAGAAACTTGAGTAAGAATTTAGATGAGATGGCTCTTAAGATCTCTCCAGATTCTAACAAGTCTTACTCTTCAGAAAGCACATGGAAATTTACAGAGCTTTCCTTTAAAAAAGAAAAACAGGAGATTTCCATTGGCTCTATCTCTTATTTTCAGTTTAATTGTTTTGAACTTCTCATCAAAAGGCCATCCTCCCCTCTGGATTTGACAATACTTGCTTTCACCTTGCAAAGCCTGCTACCATTTACATTAGGAAGCCACGAAAGCTATCAAACCTGGAGTTTTTTTTTTGTTTTTGTTTTTGTTTTTTTAGATCATGTCCTGAGAGAATGTCAGTCCCTGAAAGTCAGTGCAAAAATTTCATGAAGCTAAATAGAGAAAAGTCATTTTAAAAGTGCTCCCCTAATTAACAATGCCAGTAGGGAAATTAAGTGGCTTCATTTTTGGGGTAGAATAAGGAAGGATACACCACTGCCGGGGGGGTCCTGGGGTTGATTTAGGGCCCAAAAGAGGAAGTTCAGAGATAATCATCTCTTAGTTACCTGCAGGTTTCACTTCTGGTCTTAGTCTTGGTTTACTGCTTAAACCACTCTCAGTGTAACAGTCAGTGTTCCCAATGTCTTGAACTTTTATTCTTCTGCTACTCATACTTAGGAAAACTACAACCTTGAATTAATCCAGTCATCTCCTCCTTCTCTGTTCCCATAGAGAAATGCTCCTGCTGAGAATTTCTAGCAAAGACCACACCATGTGCTGATTGACACACTTGACAAGTTCATGATCCTCAGCCTTAGCTGTACTTTCAGCTCTGCCTGGCAGTTTTAACATGGTCCACAACTCTCATCAACCAAACAGATGCTTTTTGATCTCCCTTGCTCTTTTATGTTCCTTCAAATTAACTTCTTTCACTCTCAAAACAAGTTTCCTACTTGTCTTACTTCTTCATATCAGTTCTTAGCACATTCACTTTAGCTATATTTACTACCTAAAGTACTTGACTCTTAACCAGGAGGCTGGCTGTTCAAATCCACCAGCCACTCCTCAGAAGGAAGGTTGGGCAATCTACTTTCGTAGTGATACTGCCTCAGAAACCCAAGGAGGGGTCGCTATGAGTTGGGTCCGACTCGACTGCACATAACGACAACAACTAGCTTTCACTGGAATTCCAGAACACTGAATTGTTCTCACGTGGAAACTGTACATAGACCAAGAGAAAATAATTTCAGCAGAACAAAGGTATACTCTGTGGTTTGTATTAGGAAAGGTGTGCATCAGGATTGTTTCTTACCACCATACTTATCAATCTATGCTGAGCAAATAATTAAAAATATTGGACTATATGAAGAACAATGCAGCATCAGAATTGGAGGAAGACTCATTAACAACCTATGATATTCAGATGACACAACCTTATTTGTTGAAAGTGAAGAGCACTTGAAACACATACTGATTAATATCAAAGACTTCAGTATGGATTACAACTCAACATAAAGTAAACCAAAATCCTCACAACTGGACCAATAAGCAAAATTGTGATAAATGGAGAAAAGATAGAGGTTGTCAAGAATTTCATTTTACTTGGATCCACAATTAGCACTCACGGAAGCAGCAGTCAAGAAATCAAAGGATGTATTGCATTAGGCAAATTTATTGTAAAAGACTTCTTTAAAGAGGTAAAGATGTCACCTTGAAGACTAAGGTGCATCCGAAAAGGACAGAGGGGCAGCATAGTCCTCTGACCTACTCTAAATTCACAAAGGGGAGAGAAAATCACCATCAGCAGCCCAAGGCTTATTTCCATGAGGCCAGACATGCCACTACTCTCCAGACTTTTTACAGACTCTAATGCCAACTGTCCTTCCTACAGCACTCTTTACTTCTTTTAGAAAAAAGAAGTTCAGTAATTCATTGCAATGGCCACACATAACTGACAGATAATACTCATGATTATGGTTCATTAGGGATGTAACAGGTTACAATTCAGGTTCAGGAACATTCAGAATACAATTCTTCAATCAGGAGAGCCTCCCCTTGATGGCTCGTGCTACCCGCAGGCATACCTGTCTTTGGCCTGGTCTTTGCCTTGCTAGGGCAAGCGTTACAAAGCTTTTTTAGTTCTGATGATAGGTGCACCCCACTCCACCAACAAGTCTCCTTCCTATCCAAAGGCATCAGTGTTCTCTCTCCACGGGGCAAGAAGCCTGCCATTCTGTCTCCTCCTGGTCTCTTGGTTCTGCTGCCACTGATACTGTCTCTCTCTCTGCTGTCTCTCTGTGAAGTTGACCCAAGCCATGATATTTTCAATTGCCTCATATTTATGCAAAAGCTGGACAATGAAGAAAGAAGACTGAAGAAGAATGGATGGATTTGAATTATGGTGTTGCTGAACAATATTGAATATACTATGGAATGCCAGAACAATGAACAAATCTGTATTGGGAGAAGTACAGGCAATCAAGTGGAACCAGTCCCTATAGAAGGGCATTATGCTTGATAAAGCAGAGGGTAAGTGAGAACAAGGAAGGCTCTCAATGAGATCAATTGAAACAGTGGCTACAACAATGGGCTAAAATATAGCAATAATCATGAAGATTATGCAAGACCAAGCAGTGTTTTGTTCTGCTGTACATAGGGTTGCTGTGAGTTGGAACTGACTTGATGGCACCTAACAACAACAACAAACACTGGCTTTTCACCACCACCTACCTGTCAGTTTGTCGAACTCTGTTGGCTGGAGTATTGCTGTGATGGTGAAAGCTGTGCCACCAGTATTTCAAATATTAGAAGGGTCAGCCATAATGAACAGGTTCAGCAGAGCTTCCAGACTAAAACAAACTAGTAAGAAAAGTCTGGTGATCTCTTTCAAAAATTAGCCATTTGAAAACCCTATGAATTGATAGATAAATCCTTCACCCTCTACCCAGCCTGCCAGAATCTACTAAGTTTCTGTTTCTCTCTCCCAGTACTTTCCTAATCTCCACCCCCTAATTTCCACTTAGATTCTTTGTGTTCTTTCTCGCTCTTCAGGTGTCCCTGGCCCCAAACCCCCATTTCCAATGAAGCTCTTTGTTCACTTTCCTGTGCTCCCAAACTCCTACTTTCTGGTGGAGTTCATGTTCCCTTCTCCATGTCTGACCTATCCCAAATTGAGAAGTGCCTTGGTTCTTTTTCAACTGACCCCACTACCTATACCAAAGAATTTGAATATATCAGCCAGTCTTATGCTCTTACTTGGCATGATATTTATGTCATTTTAACCTCTTCCCTCACCCCAGAAGAAAAGGTACACATCTGGCAGGCAGCTCAGGCTCATGCAGATGAACTTCATAGACAAGATGCAGCTCTCCCCTTAGGGTCTGTAGCCGTCCCTCAAACTGACCCCGATTGAAACTATCAGATATACTCCCCAGACAGGCAACACCATGGTCATATGATCACTTGTCTCATTGCTGGCCTAAGAAAGGCAGCTCATAAGGCAGTTAACTATGAAAAACTTAAAGAAATTACCCAAGGCCTTGAGGAAAATCCAGCCCTCTTTCTCACTTGCATCACAGAAACTTTACAGAAATATACAACTCTTAATCCAACCTCCCCAGAGGGAATTCTGCTTCTCAATGTGCATTTTATCTCTCAATCAGCTCCAGACATAAGAAGTAAACTGCAGAAGCAGAACATGTGCCCTCAAACCCCTCAAAAGAACCTTCTTAACCTTGCCTTTAAGGTCTTTAATAATAGAGACAAGGAATTAAGGCTACAGAAACAGAGACAAGATCAGGCAAAGGCCCAACTCCTAGCCACCACCTTTCAAGGGTCCATGAAACAGGCCCCGAGAAGTAAACTCACTCTTAAACATCCTATGGGACTGTGGAGACGTAAACTTGAGCCTCCTCTGGGACTGTGCTTCAAATGTGGTAAAGAGGTCTAATGGGACAAATCCTGCCCAGTCCAAGACCCTCACCTTGGCCCTGTCCAGCGTGTGGTAAGGAGGGACACTGGAAGTCAGACTGCGATCAAGCCCCTCAAGGCAGCATTACATCTGTTCCAAAAATACCCTCCTCTGAGTCTGGTTTGGAACTTCCTGAACTCCTTCACCTTGCCGCTGAAGACTGAGGGTGACTGGGCCCTAAAAAGGTACCATCAATTTCCATCTCAACCACAGAGCCACAGGCAATAATGGCAGTGGCAGGCAACCCAATCTTTTTTAATAGCTACTGGGGCCCTTATTCTGTCCTTCCTGAATTTGCAGTGACACTTGTCCCATCCTCTGTCTCTATTATGGGGGTAGATGGGCTAACATCAAAACCTTTAACAACACCCATTGTAAACTGCTGACTATTTGGGACTCCTTTTACATGCTCCTTCCTCATCCTACCCAAGTTTCTTACCCTCATCCTCGTCAGAGGCATTTTAATCAAATTCCAGTCCTCATTAACTATGGCATCCCCTTCTTCTGTTCTCAAACAATTCTATTCCGATTCCTCCTTTTTTTCCTTCTTCTCACATCTGCCATCACCTCACTGTCTCCATACCCCATAGATCCTACTTTAGTTAACACAATTATTTGGAACAATTCTATCCCCTCAGTTGCCCAGCATCACCAACCTTATCTATCCACTTAAAAAATCCAAATGTTTGTCCATGTAAGCCCCAATATCCTATTCCTTTAGAGGGCCAGAGGCCTTCATCCCATCATTAATCACCTCCACCAGGTGGGCCTCCTTAAACCTACCAACTCCCCTTTCAATATCCCTATTTTACCCATCCTTAAACCAGATGGATCCTATCTATTGGTCCAGGACCTTTGAATCATCAATCAGGCAGTTCTCCCTATATATCCAGTAGTTCCTAATCCTTACACTCTTCTCTCTAATCCCCATGACCACCATCCATACACAGTACTAAATCTCAAAGATGTGTCCTTCTCCATACCTTTGGCAGAACACTCTCAAAGTCTCTTTGCCTTCACATGGACTGACCCTTTCACTAACACCTCCCAACAACTCACATAGACTGTCTTGCCCCAAGGTTTTAGAAATAGTCCTCACTTTTTCAGCCAGGCCTTAGGTTCTGACCTACACCACCTAGACCTATCCTTCAGTACACTTCTGCAGTACATTGATGACCTCCTTCTCTGTAGCTCTACCTTAGAACTGTTCAAACAACATACCATAGAACTTCTTGATTTCCTGGGAGACAAAGGCTACCATGTCTTTCCCAAAAAGGCTCACCAATCACTAATGCAAAACTAATCTTAAAACTCTTACAGGCTGCAAAATTCCCTGAGACAGCAGCAGTAATCCACTGCAAGGGGCACAAGTCAGACAATAGCTTCATAACATCAGGCAATAACTGGACAGACAAAGAGGCAAGAAGGACAACCTTACTTAAGCAAGTCGAATCTCAACTCTTAACCATCCCTACAATCACTCCTATATATTCCCAAGAAGAAATACATCTCCTTACTCAAACAGGAGCAATCTGGGAAGGATCAGGGCTTACTAGGGCTGGAAAAATAATTTTACCCAAATAACAAACTGCCCAAATTCTCACAGATCTTCATAACTCCTTACATGTAGGGTTCAAACCCCTTCTCAAATTTCTCCAACCCCTTCTCACTTGCAGCAACATGGTCACACATCTGTAAAACATAACTAGGAGTTTCACTATTTGTTCTCAGGTGTCCCCACAAGGGGTTTTGAAACCTCCCTCCTCCTTTCCTACACACCAGACACAAGAACAAGTGCCTGGCCAAGACTGGCAACTCGATTTTACCCATATGCCGGCTGTACAACATGTTAAATATCTCCTAACTTTTGTAGACACTTTCTCTGGCTGGATTGAGGCTTTTCCAGCTATGTCAGAAAAAGCAAAAGAAGTAATCCAAACCATAACTAATTATGTAATCCCTCAGTTTGGCCTTCCTTCCTCCTTACAGTCTGATTATGGACTGGCCTTTATCTCTATGATTACACAAGGGGTCACCAATGCTCTCCAAATTAAGTGGAACTTACAAATTCCATACCATCCCTAGTCCTCAGGTAAAGTAGAAAAACCAAACTCCATCCTTAAAAGTCATCTAATGAAACTCAGTTTAGAAACTCGGAAAAACTGGATCACTCTACTTCCACTAGCCCTGACACGTATCTGATCTACACCTTGAGCACCAACATTTCTCAGCCCATTTGAACTCATTGATGGTGGCCCCTTCCTACTAGGAAAGTTTCCAACCACTCCAAACCTATGAGGAGACTATCTCCTTACCTTTAATCTGACTTGACACCTCCTCCGGCAACATGCAGATACGGTCCTCCCTAAACCTACCTTTAATTCCAGCCCTTGTACCAGGAGACTGGATTCTTCTCTGATAACTCAATAACAATGGGACCCTTAGACCTAAGTGGACAGACCCCTACTAGATTCTATTTACAACCCCACTGCAGCAAAACTCCAGGGATTACTGTCTTGGTTTCACACTTCCAGGCTTAAACACTCAAACCCTCTGGACCAGTCAGCAATTGTACCTAAATCCTCCAACAGATTCAAGAGCACCCTCATCACACCTCTAAAACTTTATGATTCCTGAAGAGGACCTTGAACACACCTGTACTGTGAGATTATTCCATGAGCTTTCCAACTCCACTTGACTCCCCAGTAGAGATGATCTCCCCCTATACCTTTTATTCCCTTACTCTCTCTATCATTGCAGAAGACCCCCAGACTCCTACCTCAGAAGAAGAAATTCTTACATTCATATGGGATGCCTACTTACAAGGAGGTTTTGTAGATTATATCAGTAATCTTTGTGGCTTGGTTTATTAGACAAAAATTCATCATGATTGATCAGGAGGTTTTAAAATCTCTTCTTTTCTGGACTGTAGTAATACTTGGGATAGCTTTCATTGTTCTGGATCAACTTATGCGTAGCTGCTATATGCCCACAGGCTGGAATTAAACTGCCTATTGCAAGCAGGCACCATGAAAAATATACATATAAATCCATTTACCATACCCCTCCTTCTTTTTTCCTATTTTAATGCATACTATTCCCCCAAATGACTTACTTAGTCTCCAATACCTTACCCATACACTACATCTTACACATCATCTGCTTAACTTTACTAATCCCACATTGGTTTCAGAATGTTGGCTTTGTCTTTATGCCAACCAGTCAAGAATAGTAAAAACACAGCAAAGAAATTAACTAATCAAGCCTCCAGAATCCGACAAGAAATATCCGAATCCTGGAGCTCGTTGTTACAAAATTAAACTGCACAGCTTGGCTACTCCCATTATCAGGACCCTTAATGATAATCCTCCTTACCATTCTTTTTGACCCTTGCATACTTCAAACTGTTTCTTTCTTTTTACAGAACTATATACAGTCAGACTTTTGCCCCTCAGCATCCCCAGGAAACAAACAAACAAAAAAGTAGCCCTCTCCATACACAGCCACAGCTCTTTCCATTCCCCCCTCTCCCAACAGAGCCTAGGCACATGGCTGCTCTGGGGAATGTGGCCAGCCAAGGGCCCATGGAGCAACTCTCCATACTCCCTTCCCCCAACAGGGAAAGCAGCTGCAGACTTACGCAGCATGAGTTTTTCCGCAGCTGGTCTGCAAAATGGAGCGGCCAGTGCAGCGAGTTTCCCACACTCTTCTCTTGAGTCTTCCCTAACAATTCTGCAGAACATAGCCACAGTTCAAAAAAAACAGGCTGGAATGATAGATAAACCCTTCACCCTCTACCCAGCCTGCCAGGATCTACTAAGTTTCTGTCTCTCTCTACTACCTTTCCTGTCCTTTACTAGTACTTTCCTGTCTCTACCCCCTAGTTTCTACTTAGACTCTTTGTGCTCTTTCCTGCTCTTCAGGTACCCCTGCCCCCAAACCCCCCAGTTTCTGGTGAAGATCTTTGTTCATTTTCCCATGCTCCCTAACTCTCAGTTTCCAGTGGAATTCTTTGTTCACTTTTTCCCCTGCCATGAAGCAGCCCCCCACCCCTACTCTCAGTTTCCACTTGTATCCTTTGTCTCCATCCCTTATCTTGTCCCAGTCCTTCCTTGCATTTAGTTCCTTTCCACACTTAGGATCAGTTCTTTTTAAATAGGCAAATGACCTCCTGCATCAAAACACTACTTAAGCACCTTGTGGAGACAGCATTGGGGCTGATGCTACTCTAAGCCTCAGCCCATCTGCCAGATGGATGTTTCAATAAAACTTATTTTCTGACAATTCACACTGGTCTTGTTTTCCTTGGTATTTGACACCTAACATGAATCACAACAGAATGCAGTCCAATATAGTGTGAAGATGAGACTTTTGAGGTTGAACCCAAAATCAAACCAAACCCACTCTCATTGTGTTGACTCTGACTCATAGCAACCCCCATTGGGTTTCCAAGGCTGTAAATCTTTACAGAAAAAGATTTCCTCGTCTTCCTTCCATGGAGCAGCTGGTGTGTTTGAACCGCCAAACTTCTGGTTAGCATCCAAATGCCTTACTCACTATGCCACTGTTTTAAAGGCACTCAGAATACACATGGCTGTAACAATGAACTCAAGCATACCAATGATCTTGAAGATGGTGTCAGACTGGGCAACATTTTGTTCAGTTGTACATGGAGTTACCATGGGTTGGAGATACTCAATGGCAACTAGCAACCATGACAACTGATGTTTCAAATTGATTGCCTCTGTCTTTGCTGTTGGGTCTCTCAACTAGGTCAAACCCAAAGCCATCTTTTCTTTAGAAAATATTTTATAACCCTTCCTCTTTTCACTATGGAGAAATGAATATAACCTACCTAGAGAGCTCCCAGATTGTCTAGTTATCTAGTACTACTGTGACAGAAATAGCACAAATGAGTGGCTTTAATGAACAGAAATTTATTTTCCCACAGTTTAGGAGGCTAGAGGTCCAAATTCAGAGGAGCTGGCTCTAGGGGAAGGTTCACTCTCTCTCATGCTTTTTCTCTCTCTTCTTTGTCCATTCTGGAAGAATGTTGTCTCTTTTCAACTTCTATTCCTAGGTTCCTTAGTGATCATGTGACATATATCTTCCTCTTTCTTTGTACTTATTTGCTTGTTGGCTTATTTTGCTCTTTTATATCTCCAAAGATATTGATTCAAATCACACCCTACACTAATAATGCCTTATTAACATAACAAGGAAAACCGACTCCCAAATGTTAATACAACCACAGATATAAGGGTTAGGATTCACAATACATGTTTTGAGAGGACACAATTCTATACATAACATAGACATATAATTATACATTATATTTAATGCTGTAATTATAATATAAAGGGAAAATTAAAGAAAAGTTTGTTTTTCCTATTTATTTATTTTTTAAATTATGACTTGGATGAAAGTTTACAAAGCAAATTCATTTTCCATAAAACAGCACATACATATATTGTGACATTGATTGTAATCCTCTTAATTTAACAGCTCTCTTCCCACTTCCTCCCTGTAGTTACCTTTTCTCTGTGTCCTTCTTTCCTATGCATTCTTGCCTTCTGAGTTATGTCGCTCTGCAAATACTGTCCTTCAGATCTCCAGTGGTTGATTGTTCTAAACAGTGTACCTGTCTGGTGTGAATGTTCACCTTACATGTCTGTCTATTGTTTGGCTGGAAGCCATGGGAGTGAGATCAATTTCTGGCATGAAGGTTTGGCTGGAAGCCATGGAAGTGAGATCAATTTCTGGCCTGAAGGGCGACGAGGGACCTTAGTCTCAGAAGTTTCACCAGTCTTTATCAGAGCAATAAGTCTAGTCTTTTTTATGATTTTGAGTTTTGTTCCACATTTTTCTCCCACTCTATCAAGGATCTCCTGCACTGATCCCTTTCCAAGTGGTTAACAGTGGTAGCTAAGCACCATCTAGTTCTTCTGGTTAAAGGAAAGTAATTTGATACTGGCACATAACAACAACAACAACTATGTAGAAGTTCAGGCATACTACACTAGACTACATAATTAGATAGATAAATACTTGTACCTAGGTGTAGAATTACTATGTGATAGTTAAGAATGTGTAGACTGATACACATGTTCAGTACTAGAGCTCAAAGATTGGGTAGAAGTAAAATAAAGTATAATCTTCCTTTGGTTGTATCTTTGGGGAATTTAGTCTATATTAAAGCTGTGTAAAGATTATTTTTGTTTTTATAAGAGGTAGAGTTAGATTTTAAATTCAAAAAAACCAAAACCCCTGCCTTAAGTTGATTCTGACTAATAGGAGCCCTATAAGACAGTGTAGAACTGCCCCGCAGGGTTTCCAGGGTTGTAAATGCTTCCATAAGGAAGCAGACTACCTCATTTTTCTCTCACAGAGTGGCTGATAGGTTCAAACTGTCAGCATTTTGGTTAGCAGCCCAATACTTTAACCACTGCACTGCCAGAGCTCCTGAGTTAGATTCCAGGCTCAGAAAATTCTAAAGAAGCTTTTCACCTATGTGACTGTCTAGTGAGTCATTTGAAAGCTGTTCAGTATGTAAAACCATTCTACATGATGCTGGACAGTCTTGCACATCATAAGACAAAAAGCATCCATGGATTCTGGCTTATGCCATGCTTTAATACCCTGCAATCATAGTGACTACCAAAAGTGCTCCAGGTATTTCCAAAATGCCTCTAGGAGAGCCCTCACCCTTGCAGAGAACTACTGTCCTTTGTTTTAGATTCTTCCTCAGTGACTTTGTTTCATCATTTATCCCTTCATTTTCAACTTTCATCCTCACCTTCTTTACTGCCCTTTTTTCTTCAACTGTGTCTCTGGTGGCATTTGGCTGCTAACCAGAAGGTCCGTGGTTCAAACCCACCAGCCCCTCCATAGAAGGAAGATGGGGAGATGTATTTCCATAGAGATTTACAGCACCGGAAACCGAGTGGGGGCTTCTATGAGTCAGAATTGACTCAATGGCAGTGAGTTTGGTTTTGGCGTGTTTTTTGGTGTCTCCTAAACTCAAAACAAAATATTCTTATCCTCCTCAACATTTGATCCTCCTCTAGCTAGCGTGCTGTCTCTTTTCAAACTCACTGCCATGGAGTCGACTCCTACTCATAGTGACCCTTCCTTGGGTTTCTGAGGCAGTATCACTACGGAAGTAGCTTGCCCAACCTTCTTCCAAGGAGTGGCTGGTGGGTTTGAACTGCCAGCTTTCTGGTTAACAGTCAAATGCCTTAGGCACTATGCTACCAGAGCTCCAAATGGCACAGCAGCCCACCTGTTCCTTCCCTCTTTCCTCTCATTCAGTCCCTAACCTACTATCTCTTGTCCTCTATGTATCTAATGAAATCTTAACTAAATAACATGGGATCTTCTAGTTCCTTTTTTTTTTTTTTCCTTTCTGGATGGCTATTTTTGTTTGTTTGCTTTAGTTTTTTTGGTTTGTTTTTTCATCTTCTGCTACAGTTCCACTTTGCTCGTCTTTTAAGTGAATATCTTTACTATGGTTGAATTGAGTCCTTCAAAAAGTTCTATTCAAGTCCTAACCCCTGGTATCTGTGAATGTGACATTATTTGAAAATAGAATCTTTGCAGATTTAGTTAGTTAAGCTAAGATGAGGTCATTAGAGTGGGCCCCAATCTTGTCATAGAAGAGAAGAGATACAAAGAAGAGGACATCACATGAATACACACAAAGGAAAATGGCCATGTAATGATCAAGGCAGAGATTGGTGTTATGCTTCTATACACAGAAGAGTGTCTGGAGCTACCAGAAGCTGTAATAGACAAGAATCTTCCCCTAGAGCCTTCAGGAAGAGCATGCCCCTATCGATACCTTGAGTTCTGACTTCCAGCCTCCAGAACTGTGATATAATGCATTTTTGTTGTTTTAAGCCACCCAGCTTGCGGTACTTGGACCATCCTTGGGTCTCCTACCAGGTTTTGTTGGAGTACTTAGCACACTGCATTGTAGTTGCTCACCTGGTATCTCGTTGTACTAGTGAGTGATCTTCCCCACTGCTTCTTATCTCTGTACTAGCAATGCTTAGCACGGTGACTGGTATACAGTAGAAGTTTGTGAAATGAATAAATAAATAAATAAACAGAATATGCGTGTAGTTGATACCAGCAGGACATGGCTATCGTATTTACAGTAATCTAAGGACTGATCTAGCAGATTGTTTATTTAAGAGGAAAAAACAACATCAAATAAAGAGCTAAATAAATAAAAACCTCTATTTATCATTTGTAGACTCCACCATAAATTTTTGTCAGTCCCAAAAGAATGTAGTAGTAGACCAAATTGTTGGCATGACAAAGATCATACAACTTTTTTGCAGGTCTTCCTTACTTGAAAGCAGACCTATTATCTCCCATGATAAACCAAGAACAACTTGTATAAAGACAAGAAAATGGTTAGCTAACTTGATCTAGAGAGACCCTGGGAAAGCAAGCCCCTTCACGGCTCCAGAAAGACATTTTGCATCTCAAATGAGGCCAATTGCCACTGAATCTATTCCAACTCATGGTAACCCCATATGTTGCAAAGTAGAACTGTGTTCCATAGGGTTTTCAGGGCTTATGGCCTTTCAGAAGCAGATTGCCAAGTTTTTATTCCAAGGCAACTCTGGGTGGCTTCAAACTACCAAGTTGTCTGTTAGTAGTCCAGCGCTGGACAATTTATTCCACCCAGTGACTGATTCCTCAGTGCAGCCCAAGTACAGCTCAGGACAGAAGGGGAGGATGTTAAAGTCAGGGAGAGGTGGACACATTGGGAAAAGGTGACCTTTTTTTTTTTTTTTTTCCCAAGAGCAGGTGCTTTGTTTGTTCACCTCTGCATTTCCTGGAATAATCCCTGATGTGTCATAAGCATAGGAGCGCTGGTAGCGTAGTGCCTAAGGCACTTGACTGCTAACCAGAAGGCTGGTGGTTCAAACCCATCAGCCACTCCTTGGAAGGAAGATGGGGCAATCTACTTCTGTAGTGATGTTGTTGTTGTTATGTGCCATCAAGTCGGACCCAACTCATAGTGACCCCTCCTTGGGTTTCTGAGGCAGTAGCACTACAGAAGTAGATTGCCCCATCTTCCTTCCGAGGAGTGGCTGGTGGGTTTGAACCGCCAGCCTTCTGGTTAGCAGTAAAGTGCCTTAGACACTACACTACCAGAGCTCCTAGTGATACTGCCTTGGAAACCCAAGGAGGGGTCGCTATGGGTCGGGTCCAACTTGACAGCACATAACAACAACAACAACATGTCATAAGCACTGAATAAATAATGAATTATTACATGAATTCTTGATTGGTAACATGATGAAGTATTGGCTCTAGTTGTGATATTCTGAGTCTTTTTTTTTCTTTTTGGTTCTATCCAAGTTTTTAACAACAAACATATATTCCTTTTATAATTCCTTTCATACTCGAAAGTGTTTCATCGAAACAAAAAGAAACCTTTGTGTATTGTAGTCATATGGTGGTGTGGGTGGTGGTGGTGGTGCTACTCTTACAGAGTAAGTCTTCCACTTTCCCACTCTTTCTTCTAATGCCTGAAAATACCTTATTCCTTCTAATGAATGGGAATACCTTATCCAGAAAGGCTAAGAATGAGCAGCCATCGGGACCCCAAAGCATGTTCACTCTCTCTCTTTCTACTGCTTGCTCACCCTCTTGCTTTCCCTTTCTTTCTTTCTTCCTCCATTTCTCTGTCTCTCTTTCACTTGCACAAAAGACTGTGTGGGCTGCATGTGAAGAGGGTGCAGAGACAGGAAAATGATAGGGATTTTCCACACACTGGCAAAACTGTGTGGGAATCAGCTCTTTTCAAATAGAATGAAAAGTTATTTAAAAGACAAGCCCTATTGTGAATGGTACATCGAGGCGGATCTTTCAGGACAGTCCTAGTGTGTACAAATGAAATACTCCCACATGTCCCTTCACAGCCTGAGATTCACCCAGTGCACTGGCACCAAGCTAGATTTAAAGGCCACTGAGTTCTGACGATAGCACTGCTCCCCACTCACCATACACTTCATACAATTGCCAGTGAGGAAACAATCACCAAGGATAACTAATAAATACTAAGCAAGAACAAATGGAGCCTCAAATTATGGGGTATGGGTAACAGAGAAAAATAAATGCTTTCAGCTGGCATTTGAGAGGAACTGGAGTTGATGGGCAAATGAGTCAGAGAGAAAGAAGCCAAATTCTATAGGAAATTATCAGGTAAACAAGCTGTCTGCAAAGGGGCTGTCCACATGTGGGTAAAAGTTCAAAGTCATTCCAATCTATTAAGATCCTTTGGTTTTGCCTTCCAGGAAGTAGCTATAATGACATCGTTTTCCAAGGTGAGCAGTCTCCCACAGGATGGAAAGGAGAATCTCTCCATTTACTTATACATATCTGGTTGTTTTTCTAAGTAGACCTTAAATAATTAAAAAAAAAAAATGTTACTTGTAACCCTCATGTCAACATTGCTATCAATTTCTGCCATTAGCTTCCAAGTATGCTTTTTATTTAAAATGTGTTTGCAACTTTCCTAACATCTAGATTTGGGGGTCATTTGCTTGAAGTTGGATCCATTCCAAAATAATTGAATCATATGAACTTATCATGCTTGACCATGACCAAATCCAAATATTATTTCCTCAATGTTGTTCTTGGTTTCTGCTCAGGTTTGTCACCCATAAAACACCATCTTGTTATCCAACTGACATAGGATTCCAGACTATGATTCCCTCCTTGTTAATCCCTTCTTATCTTTTGGATCACTTTTTCAGAGTCTCGACACAAAGATTCTCAAGAATACCTTGAGTCGATTAATTGAGAACTTCCCTTTTGCTGACTCTTTTTCTATTAACTTTTGTCTTGTTCCCCTTAATTCTTTACTTTTCTCTCAGTAGAGTAAGGCCTAGATGTTAATAATTCTCATAGTTTTAATTACTGTTATAGATTAAATTGTTTCCTCTTAAATCTTCTTTGGAATGGCACTTCAAACCCACCAGCCTCTCCTCTGAAAGAAGATTGGGCAATCTACTTCCACAGAGATACTGCCTTGGAAACCCAAGGAGGGTCACTATGAGTCAGATCCAACTCCATGGCAGTGACTATAGCTATGGATAGCTATGAGTCCAATTGACTCAATGGCTGTGAGTATACCTTTGGATGTAATCCTATTTGGAAATAAGGTTTTCTTTATTATGTTAATGAGGCCCTATCAATATACGGTGAAACCTGAACCTAATAGTTCTGAGGTATAAGGAGCAGTATAGACACAAAGACAAGCAAGCACCAAAAAGAGAAGGCAGATGAAGGCAGATGAATCTATAAGTCCAGAAACATGAGTGCCTTATTTTAGCATCTGGAGTAATCCTTCTTTTTCTTGATGTTATGGTTTGAATTGTGTCCCCCCAGAAATATATGTTTTAAACCTAACCACTATACCTGTGGATGTAATCCTATTTGAAAATAGAGTTTTCTCATGTTAAATAGATCATGCCTGAGTAGGGTGGGTTCTATAGATGATGATTTCTCAGTTACAAAAAGAACAGGTTAGACACCAAAACCAAAAAAATTCCAAACTCACTGCCGTCAAGTCGTTTCCAACTCATAGAGACCCCTCCTTGGGTTTCCGAGGCAGTATCACTACAGAAGTAGATTGCCCCATCTTCCTTTTGAGGAGTGGCTGGTGGGTTTGAACTGCCAGCCTTCTGGTTAGCAATCAAATGCCTTAGGCACTATGCCACCGGAGATATTAGACACAGAGACATGGAAAAACTGGGGAAGACAGAGACCCTATGAGGACCATCTACAATCAAAGAACAAAGGGATGCCCGGGGCTATTGATAAGGAATGTAATGACATGGCCAAGACTCTGATTTGTACTTTTATTCTCAAAGCTGTGAAAAAATAAATTTTGTTCTTTAAAGTGAACCACTTGCAGTATTTGAGTTAGAACAGCACTAGTAAGACATTTACCTTTTAGTGCACTTGAACCCCATGATTATTAAAACTGACCTCTGTAAGGACACAGTGAACAAGCTCCACCTCTCCTCAGGTGTCTTTTCCTGTCTGTCTCTAGGCAATGCATATATTTGCAAAATGCACTCTCCTTCTAATCGCTCACACAGTAGAATGTATGGAATATGAGAAGGTAGGAATCTATGAGCTCACACAGTAGAGCAAAGCTATCTGCTCCAAAAGCAACCAAGTTTCCAACGAGATGAGTAGGTAGAGGGGAAGGGGCCCGCATATACTGGGATTTATGGAGGCACATCTTACTGTTCTCCCTCTCTTCCCGTGAGACACTGCCCATCACCACAATTCATCCCAGGACTATTCCAATGATACAGCTATAGGACAAAGTAGAACTGCCCCGTAGGGTTTTCAAAGCTATAGATCTTTATGGAAGAAGACTGTCACATCTTTCTCCCATGGATTCAAACCACCAAACTTTTGTTAGCAGATGAGTGCTTGAACCCCACACCACCAGGTACCTAATGAGACAGAGGGTGAAAATAAGAGAAGAAAACATCAGTGTAAACATTTTTCAATGAATGATTGGACAACTATGAATGGCTTATCTATTTCTTTAGCCCCAGAGTAGGCAAAATTCAAGACACAGGCAAGTCTAATATACATAACTTGCCTTCAAGAAATTTACAATCCAGTTGTTAATTTTTATTCAGTCCTTCAAAGTTGTATTTTCAAGTGGTCATATTGGCTTTGACCACTAATATAGATGAGCTGGCATGCTAATCCACCAATCAGTGGTCTACTTTCAGAAGCAGGCTTTGGAAACCAGATTCTCAAAGTCCTCAGAAATCACTCCTTTGTATTTCCCTCTCCTAAAAAAAAAAAAAAGGTAGAAAACCCACTTCTGTCAAGTCAATTCTAACTCACAGAGACCCTTTAGGACAGAGTAGAACTGCTTTTTAAGCTTCCAAAGGCTGTAAATCTTCACAGAAGCAGACTGCCACATCATTCTCTTGTGGAGTGGCTGGTGGGTTCAAACGGCTGACCTATCGGTCACTAATCAAGCACTTCACCTCTGCACTACCAGGGCTCCAGATAATACACACCTTATATTACTTCTTATATTCTTTTCAAATATAATCACATACATCTACAACTTTTATGCTACAGTAAATTCCCTGAGGGCAGAACAATGCTTTAATTATCTCTGTATTTCCAATACCCCACTATCTACCAGTGCCCCTCATGATACCCTCCACTTTGTAGCTTGGAAAAATGAAGTCTGATATTACTCGGGAAGCCTGGCTTAGTTTTTTAGTGCTAGTATAACAGAAATTCTACAAGTGGATGGTGTTAAACAGAAATTTATTCTCTCACAGTTTAGGAGCTAAAAGTCCAAATTCAGAGTGCCAGCTCTAGGGCAAGCCTTTCTCTCTCTCTTGGCTCTAGAGGACACCCTTGTCTTCTTTCAACATCTATGGACCCAGCATTCCTTGGAGATCTGCATGTGTCTTGGCATCAATACTCCTCTGAGTCTCAGAGGTCCTCAGTGCAGGGATGTCGTGTCCAAAGAATACATTCCAGGCTTTTCTTCCTGGTTCTAGTCAGGTCCCTTGTCTCTCCTTCCTTTTATCTCATGTAAGATAAAAGGTGATTCAGGCCACACCCCAAGGTAACTCCTCTTATTTTAGATCAAGACTGTGAACTGAGGTAAGTGTATTGCATCCTTCTATAATCTCCTTACAACTGATTGGCTGATCACATTAAATTACATCATGAGGATATTTACATCATTACATAACTGCTACATTACAACTCCAGGCAACATAAAACATAATTCTGTTTTCTTAAACACTGTTCCATCATGGCACTCCAAAAGCATCAGTGGGTCCCTATCATGTTTCTCATTAGGCCTCACTTTGTGGCCAAGTTTTAGTTCTCTTTGGAAACCATGTTGGAGTCATGAAAGGAAAGAAAACTGTCAGAGATGAGGGTTAGTAAGGATCTTGGGATTTTCTATCCATCTCTAGTCTTTAGTTTTGCAAACTTTTTTTTTTTTTTCATGACCTAAGGCAATAAATAGGTTTATCTTGCAAATACACACACATATATACAAATAAATACACCCATAAATGTATGGTACTCAGTGACACTTATATTCTCTATTAGTTTGTTTAATTTTTAATGCTAATTGCCACCATCTTTTGACTTTACAATCAGCAAATTGATAGCAAGATGCAGTTTGAAAAATATTATCTAAGGCGTATAGTGAAATTAACATGTATTAATTTATCGGCTCTCATAACACTGTGAATAATGTAGGACAGATTCTAATATCATAATCCTCTACACAGAGTCACTGTACCCAAAATAATTGGTTGATGTTTGTGGTGGTTATGTTGTGTGTCAACTTGTCTGGGCTTGGGTGAGTGGCTGGGCAGCTGGTGGTAGTTATTCCCCATGATGAGACTGGCAATCAACTCCATGGTGGAATCTATCATAGGTAGCTGAGTAATTTTGGGATGTGGTCTGCTTCCTGTATATAAGGAGAAGCCTTGGGACTAGTAGCTAGCCTATGGCATGGTTGGACCCTGCATGTAGCCATGTTGTTGCTCAGCAGCCTGCTATGTTCTGCCAATCTTAGGATTTACAATAGACTTAATTTAATGGCCTGCCATATGGTTTGGTAACATCGGGACTGTGCCTTTTAACTTGTCAACCTTGGGGCTTCTCAGCCTCAGCAGCCAGCAGCTGTCTGAGTGAAAAAATGCCTCTAGCTCCAGCAGGCCAGGAGCAGGAAGTGGAGCTGGACCCCAAGGTTGAGGGGCTTTCACTCATCCCTTAGAGCCTGGCACTTTGAACTTGGACTTAAAGCCTACAAATTTTAAGAATAAACTCCTATTTGATAAGGCCATCCCATTTGTGGTATATTTCCTGTCAGAGCAACACTAGGTAACCAGAACAATGTTCGACCATTTTAGGAGGTAACATACGAAGAGAACCTCTGGTGGCGTAGTGCCTAAGGCATTTGACTGCTAACCAGAAGCCTGACAGTTCAAACCCACTAGCCACTCCTCGGAAGGAAGATTAGCAGTCTACTCCTGTAAGTGATACTACCTTGGAAACCCAAGGAGGGGTCGCTGTGAGTTGGGAATGACTCTATGGCAGCAAGTTTTTTTTTTTTTTTTTTTGAATATATGTTGAAGAATTGATCACATTTAGGGCAATATTCCAAGCTACGTGGAAGTCATTAGCCAAAAATAAAGCTTCAGTAATTGATGGAATACTAATTGAAATATTTGAACAAATGAATGCAACACTGGAAGTACTCATTCGTTTATGCCAAGAAAT
>NW_006921709.1:1533311-1541180 GCF_000298275.1 Orycteropus afer afer | reverse complement strand
ACCCAAGGAGGGGTCGCTGTGAGTTGGGAATGACTCTAAAGTTTCAATTTTTTTTTTTTTTTTTTTTGGTTATACGGTGAAGAACTGATCACATTGAAGGAAAAATTCCAAGCTGCGTTGAAGGCATTAGCAAAAAATAAAGCTTCAGTAATTGATGGAATACTAATTGAAATATTTGAACAAATGAATGCAACACTGGAAGTACTCATTCGTTTATGCCAAGAAATTCGGAAGACAGCTACCTGGCCAACTGACTAGAAAAAAATCCATATTGTGCCCATTCTAAAGAAAGGTGATCCAATCAATGGATGTGGAAATTATCAAACAATATCCTGAATGTCATGTGCAAGTAAAATTATGCTGAAGATGATTGGAAAATGGTCACAGTACCTTGACAGGGAACTGTCAGAAATTCAAGCCAGATTCCGAAGACCATGTAGAAAGAAGGATATTAATGCTGATGTCAGATGGATCTTGGCTCAAAGCAGAGAATACCAGAAAGATGTTTAACTGTGTTTTATTGACCATGCAAAGTTACTCAACTGTGTGGATCATGACAAATTTTGGATAACACTGTAAAGAATTGGAATTCCAGAACACTTAATTTTGGTCATGCGGGAGCTGTATGACTGTCCAAGAGGCAGTTATTCACACAGAACAAGGGGGTATTGTGTGTTTTGAAATTAGAAAACATATGTGTCAGGATTGTATTCCTTCCCCATACTTATTCAATTTATGTACTAGGCAAATAATCCAAGAAACTAGACTATATGAATAAGAATGCAGCATCAAGGTTAGAGAAAGATTCATTAAAAATTTGTGATATGTAGATGACACAACTTTGCTTGCTAAAAGTGATGACTTGATACTGATGAAGATCAAAGATTACAGCCTTCAATATGGATCACCCCTCAACATAAAGAAACATGAAGAAAATTCTTACAACTGGACTGATAAGCAACATCATGATAAATAGAGAAAAGATAGAAGTTGTCAAGGATTTCATTTTATTTGGATCCACAGTCAACACTCATGGAAGCAGAAGTCAAGAAATCAAATGACATGTTAAAATGGACAAATTTACTGCAAAACATTTCTTTAAATTGTCAAGAAGCAAAGATGTCACTTTGAGGACTAAGGTGTGCCTGACCCAAGCTACGGTCTTTTCAATTACCTAATGTGTATGCAAAAGTTGGACAATGAATGTGGTAGTTAAGGTTGTATGTCAACTTGGCTGGGCTTGATTGAGTGACTGGACAGCTGGATATAGTTATTCCCCGTGGTGAGATTGGTAACTAACTCCATGGTGGAATCTACTGAAGCAGCTAGTAGCTGCTTTAGGGATGTGGGCTGCTTCCAGTATATAAGAAGCAACTTTGAGGAAGGTCTCCAGCTGGTGGCATGCTTAAACCCTGCATGTAGCTGAGTCATTGTTCAGCAGCCTGCCATGTTGTTCTGCTGATCTTGGGATTTTTAATGGACTTGAATTAATGGCCTGCCATGTGGTTTGGTAATATTGGGACTGTGCCCTTTTCACTGTGGAGCTTGGGTTTGTCAGCCTCAGCAACTAGCAGCTGCCTGAGTGAAAAGATGCCTCTAGTTTCAATGGGCTGGGAGCAAGAGGCAGAGCTAAGGTCAAGGGGCTTTCACCTAGCCCCTAGAGCCTGGCACCTGGAATTCAGACTTCTAACCTCCAAAATTATAAGAGAATAAACTCCTGTTTGTTAACGTCATCCTATTTGTAGTATATTCCTGTCAGAACTAGGTAACCAAAACAATGAATAAAGAAGACTAAGGAAAAATTGATATATTTGAATTATGATGTTGGTGAAGAGTGTTGAATACACCATTGACTGCCAGAAGAATGAACATATCCATCTTCAAAGAGGTACAGCCACAATGTGCCTTAGAAGCGGGGACAGTAAGACTTCATCTTGCTCACTTTGGATATGCTATCAGGAGGGACCAGTCCCTGTAGAAGGACATCATGTTTGGTAAAGCAGAAAGTTAGAAAAAAAAAAAAAAAAAAAGACTCTCCATGAAATGGATTGGCACAGTGGCTGCAACAATGGGCTCAAACAGCAATGATTATGAGGATGGCACAGGACTGGACAATGTTTCATTCTGTTGTCCGAGGGTCTCTATGAGTCAGCACCAATTCAATGACAACAACAACAACCATATTTAAGATGAAGAAAAGCATGACTCAAGATTGTTTAAGGTGCTTAAGGTGACTCAAGGATCCCTGATCACACAGTGGTTAAGGGCTCAACTGCTAACCTAGAGATGAATGGTTTAAACCCACCATCTTTTTCAGAGGCAGGAAGACATAGCTCATTTCCATAAAGATTTACAGCCTTGGAAATCCTACTGAGCAGTTCTACTCTATCATACAGGGTTGCTATGAAATGGAATTGACAGGTTGGCTATAGATTTTAAGCTTCACCAAGCTAACTCTGTTTGTCACCACTTGTCTGTCAGTTTGTAGTACTGTAGTGTCTTGTGTGTTGCTGTGAGGCTGGAAGCTATGCCACCGGTATTTCAAATACCAGTAGGGTTTCCCATAGTGGAAAAATTTCAGTGGAGCTTCCAAACTAAGACAGACTGGGAAGAAGGACCGAGTCATCCAATTCTGAAAAAACTGGCTAGTGAAAATCTTATGTATAGCAGTGAAACACTGCCTGATACAGTGCCAGAAAATGAGCCCCTTAGTTTGGAAGGCATTCAGAATAGGACTAAGAAGAGCTGCCTCCTCAAAGCAGAGTCAACCCTAGTGATGCAGATGGAGTAAAGCTTTTGAGACCTTGATTTGCTGATAGGGCATGACTCAAGATGGGAAGAAACAGCTGTAAACATCCATTAATAATCAGAATGTGGAATATACAAAGTATGGACCTAAGAAAATTAGAAATCATTAAAAATGAAATAGAATGCATAAGGATCAGTATCCTAGGCATTAATGAGCTGAAATGGACTAGTATTAGCCATTATAAATCAGACATATGGTCTCTACTATACCAGGAATGACAAGTTGAAGAGGAATGGCATCACATTCATCATCACAAAGAATGTTTCAAGATCTATTCTGAAGTACAATGCTGTCAGTGTACCGATGTACAATGCCTACAAGGAAGACAAGTTAATACTACTATTATTCAAATTTATGCATCAAAAGCTAAAGCCAAAGATGAGGAAATTTAAGATTTTTACCAACTTCTGCAGTCTGAAATTGACAAAACATGCAATTAAGATGTATTGATTATTACTGGTGATTGGAATGTGAAAGTTGGAAACAAAGAAGAATAATCAGTGGTTGGAAAATATAACCATGGTGATAGAAATGATGCCAGTGATCACATGATAGAATTTTGCAAGACCAATCAATGACTTATTCATTGTGAATACCTTCTTTCAACAACATAAATAGTGGCTATACATATGGGCCTAACCACATGGAATACACAGGAATCAAATGAACTATATCTGTGGAAAGAGGCGATGGAGAAACTCAATATCTTCAGTCAAAACAAGGCCAGGAGCTGACTGTGGTGCAGACCATCAATTGCTCATATGCAAGTTCAAGGTGAAGCTGAAGATAATTAAAACAAGTCTATGACTGCCAAAATATGTCCTTGAGTATATCCCACCTGAATTTCGAGACCATCTAAAATCTAAAGAATAGATTTGATTCATTGAATACTAATGACTGGAGATCAGATGGATTGTGGGATGACACCAAGAATATCATACACGAAGAAAGCAAAATGTAGAAAAGGAAGAAAAGACCAAAATGGATGTCAGAAGAGACTCTGAAGCTTGATCGTGAATGGAGAGTAAAAACAAAAACCAAACTCACTGTAGTAGAGTCTATTCCAACTCATAGCAACCCCTCCATGGGTTTCCAAGGTGGTATCTCTATGGAAGTAGATTGGCCAGTCTTCCTTCTGAGGTGTGGCTGATGGGTTTGAATCACCAGCTTTCTGGTTAGAAGTCAAATGCTTTAGGTACTATGCTACCAGAGCTTCCAGAATACCTAAGCTAATGGAAGAAATGATGAAATAAAAGAGCTGAACAGACGATTTCAAAGAGCAACTCAAGAAGACAAAGTATTATAATGAAATGTATAAAGACCTGTAGTTAGAAAACCAAAATGGAAGAACATGTTTGGCATTCCTCAAGTTGAAAGAACTAAAGAAAAAATTCACACCTCAAGTTGCAATACCTAAGGATTCTATGGGCAAAATATTGAATGATGCAGAAAGTATCAAAAGGAGATGGAAGGAATGAATACATAGATTCACTGCAGCAAAAAGAATTGATCAATAATCAACTATTTCAGGAGGTGGCATATGATCAAGAACCAATGCTATTGAAGGAAGAATTCCAAGCTGCACTGAAGGAATTGGCAAAAACAAGGCTCCCAGAATTGATGAAATACCCATTGAGATGTTTCAACAAATGGATGTGGCACTGGAGGTACTTAGTTGTTTTTGCCAAGAAATTTGGAAGAGAGTTACCTGGCCAACTAACTGGAAGAGATAGAAATTTGTGTGCATTCCAAAGAAGGGTGATCCCACAGAATGTGAAAGTTATTGAACTCATTAATGTCATATGTAAGTAAAATTCTGCTGAAGATAATTCAAAAATGGTTGCAGCACTATATTGACGGGGAAGTGCCAGAAATGCAAGCTGGATTGAGAAGAGGACATGGAATGAGGGATATCATCGCTGATGACAGATGGATCTTGGCTGAAAGCAAAGAATACCAGAAAAATGTTAACCTGAGTTTTATTGACTATGCAAAGACATTTGACTGTGTGGATCATAACAAAAACTATGGATAACATTGTGAAGAATGGGAATTCCAAAAAATGTAATTATTCTTCTGGGGGTACGACTCAATGGCACATAACAACAACAACAACAACAACATGGGGAACCTGAACATAGACCAAGAAGCTGTCATTGGAAGAGAACAAGGGAATGTTTCATGGTTTAAATCAAGAAGGGTGTTCATCAGCATTTATCCTTTCACCATACTTATTCAATCTGTCTGCTGAGCAAATAATCCAAGGATCCAGACTATATGAAGAAGAACATGGCATCAGGATTGGAGAAAGACTCATTTATAATCTGTGATATGCAGATGATACAACTTTGCTTGTTGAAAGTGAAGGGGACTTGAAGCACTTACTGATGAAGATCAAAGATTATAGTCTTTAGTATGGATTACACTTCAACATAAAGAAAAGGAAACTCCTCAGAACTGGACCAATAAGCAACATCATGATAAATAGAGACTTGACAAGTTGTCCGGGATTTCATTTTACGTGGATCCACACTCAACACTCATGGAAGCAGAAAAATAAAAACAAAACCAAACTTACTGCCATTAAGTCAAGAAGTCAGACACCATATTACACTGGGCAGATGTGTTGCAAAAGACCTCTTTAAACTGTTGAGAAGCAAAGATGTCACTTTGAAGACTAAGATGCACCTAACCCAAGCCATTTGACATGCATATGAGGTATTTTCAGTAACAACCTGACAAGGCTCAAAATCAGGTTACTGAAAATACCTCATATGCATGTGAAACTTGGACAATGAACAAGGAAGAACAAAGAAGACTTGATGACTTTGAATTTTGGTGTTGGTGAAGAACACTGAGAATACCATGGAGTGCCAGAAGAATGAACAAATCTATCCTGGAAGAGATGTAGCCAGAATGCTCTTTGGGAGTGAGAATGGCCAGGCTTTGTTTGACCTACTTTGATCATGTTGTCAGAAGGGGCCATTTCCTGGAGAAAGATATCATGCTTGGTAAAGTAGAAGGTAAGTGAAAAAGGAGAAGACCTTCAACACGATGGATTGACACAGTGGCTGCAAGTATTGGCTCTGTTCAGCAAGGATTGTGAGGATGATGAAGGACCAGGCAGTGTTTCATTCTATCGTACATGGGGTCACTATGAGTCAGAGCCAACTCAGTGGCACCTCACAACAAGTTAGCTTGGCCAAAGCCCCATATGTTTCCAACATACAGGCAGTTTCACCCACATCTCAACCCAGCATCACAGGCATGTTGTTAAACAGATAGTGGGTATATTGATTTAAGGCTCTTTTGGGATGAATAACAGAATGCCCAACTAAAGTGGCTTAAATAAGAATTGGTCATTATCTTATCTAATTAGCTTAGAGGGAGGGTTGATTAATTCAGTAGTGCAAAAACATCTTCAAAGACTCTGTCTTCTGCTCTGCCATTCTTAATATGTTTTCTATGCCTTCAGATAATTCCTTTCATGGTCTCAAGATAACTGGCACAAATATACTATCCTCAGGAACAATTTCTAAAGCCCAAAAAAGATGATGTCCTCTCCTTTCCTTCCTTTATAAGGGGGAAAGATATTTTCCAGAAGTCACTTGTGTCTTCTTGAGTAGAATTGTAGCACCTCAATCTTTTCCTCACCTAACAACTGACAAGGCTCAAAATCAGTCTACAATACTGAGAAAAGAACCAGTCTTCCTCGAAATACTGGACTGCAAAATTCTGAACAAAACACAGATTCCATTTACCAGGAAGAATGCAGTGGGGAATAGCCATTGAGTAGGAAATCAAGAGTGTCTTTTCAGTGAGTGTGGATAACATTAGTGACTCTTTACAGAGGGTGAAGGATCCTACAGTTATTTCTCTTATTCTTCCAACATCCTTTGTTTCTAGTTAGAATGTCCGATTCTTCCAACTTTTACTCCTGTTCCCTGGTGGTTCAAACCCACCACCCACTCCTCAGAAGGAAGATTGGACAATCTACTTCTGTAGTGATACTCCCTTGGAAACCCACTACAAGGAGGGGTCGCTATGAGTTGGGATTGACTCGATGGCAGTGAGTTTGGTTTTTGGTTTTTTATATTCTCTTCCAGCTGCCTTTGTCCCTTCACTGCCACAACTCTTGCTTATCCAGTCTCTAATACATTTTAGGCAAATTCCCACCCCTTCCACCCATTCTTTTCCATCAACTTCATTCATTCATTTATTCATTCCAGCAACTACTCCTCACTCTTTTTGTTTAATGAATACCTTCAATACAGTAGGCTCTGGGGAAACAAAGAAAAATGAAGCACAGTCCTTGCCTGTAATATCTTAATTAAAAAGAAAGAAAGAAAGAAAGAAAGAAAAAAGACTTGTTTTAAACATTTAGAGTTCAAAAACTTGGCACCTGATGTTCTGAATGGGGATGACATGTAGCCTGAGGTGGGTTTATGATTAATGTGAATGATAACTTTTTTGGAGGTACAACTTTTTGGACAGTAGAGGGGAAGAAAATAAAAATTAAGCTAAAAGAAAAGAAGAGAAAGGAAAAGAAGAGGAGTAGGACAGAAGTGAAGGAATATGATGCAACATAATAAGTTCCTAGGCTGGCTGTTGCTTCCCAGTGAGCCGCCAAGAGACACAGCATGTTGCCTGATCACAGGCGCTTTGTTGGGCATGCAAGGGTCTTTGTAATGGACTTCAAGGGCAAATAATGCCTCAGATATGTCTAAAGAGAGAGGAAACCAAATCTACTGCCACTGAGTCAATTCTGGCTCAAAATGACACTATAGGACAGAGTAGAACTGCCCCAGAGGGTTTCCAAGGCTATAAGTCTTTATGGAAGCAGATTCCCTCATATTTCTCCCATGGAGCAGCTGGTGGGTTTGAACTGCCAGCATTTTGGTTAGCAGCTGAATATTTTAACCACTGTACCGCCAGAGCTCCTATGAGGAAACAGAAGGAGAAAAAATTAATTACTTTGGCTTTCTACCAATTCTGAATGGTCTCAGTTAACCCATAGGGAGGAGTTACCTTTCCTGAACTTCTGGATTGGGTCATTTGGT
>NW_006921709.1:1522786-1533211 GCF_000298275.1 Orycteropus afer afer | reverse complement strand
TAAAAAAAAAAAAAAAAAAAAGACTCTCCATGAAATGGATTGGCACAGTGGCTGCAACAATGGGCTCAAACAGCAATGATTATGAGGATGGCACAGGACTGGACAATGTTTCATTCTGTTGTCCGAGGGTCTCTATGAGTCAGCACCAATTCAATGACAACAACAACAACCATATTTAAGATGAAGAAAAGCATGACTCAAGATTGTTTAAGGTGCTTAAGGTGACTCAAGGATCCCTGATCACACAGTGGTTAAGGGCTCAACTGCTAACCTAGAGATGAATGGTTTAAACCCACCATCTTTTTCAGAGGCAGGAAGACATAGCTCATTTCCATAAAGATTTACAGCCTTGGAAATCCTACTGAGCAGTTCTACTCTATCATACAGGGTTGCTATGAAATGGAATTGACAGGTTGGCTATAGATTTTAAGCTTCACCAAGCTAACTCTGTTTGTCACCACTTGTCTGTCAGTTTGTAGTACTGTAGTGTCTTGTGTGTTGCTGTGAGGCTGGAAGCTATGCCACCGGTATTTCAAATACCAGTAGGGTTTCCCATAGTGGAAAAATTTCAGTGGAGCTTCCAAACTAAGACAGACTGGGAAGAAGGACCGAGTCATCCAATTCTGAAAAAACTGGCTAGTGAAAATCTTATGTATAGCAGTGAAACACTGCCTGATACAGTGCCAGAAAATGAGCCCCTTAGTTTGGAAGGCATTCAGAATAGGACTAAGAAGAGCTGCCTCCTCAAAGCAGAGTCAACCCTAGTGATGCAGATGGAGTAAAGCTTTTGAGACCTTGATTTGCTGATAGGGCATGACTCAAGATGGGAAGAAACAGCTGTAAACATCCATTAATAATCAGAATGTGGAATATACAAAGTATGGACCTAAGAAAATTAGAAATCATTAAAAATGAAATAGAATGCATAAGGATCAGTATCCTAGGCATTAATGAGC
This sequence comes from Orycteropus afer afer, assembly GCF_000298275.1. Classification (NCBI taxonomy): domain Eukaryota; kingdom Metazoa; phylum Chordata; class Mammalia; order Tubulidentata; family Orycteropodidae; genus Orycteropus; species Orycteropus afer. Next base: position 1,532,255 of record NW_006921709.1, on the reverse strand, counting down.
TGAAATGGACTAGTATTAGCCATTATAAATCAGACATATGGTCTCTACTATACCAGGAATGACAAGTTGAAGAGGAATGGCATCACATTCATCATCACAAAGAATGTTTCAAGATCTATTCTGAAGTACAATGCTGTCAGTGTACCGATGTACAATGCCTACAAGGAAGACAAGTTAATACTACTATTATTCAAATTTATGCATCAAAAGCTAAAGCCAAAGATGAGGAAATTTAAGATTTTTACCAACTTCTGCAGTCTGAAATTGACAAAACATGCAATTAAGATGTATTGATTATTACTGGTGATTGGAATGTGAAAGTTGGAAACAAAGAAGAATAATCAGTGGTTGGAAAATATAACCATGGTGATAGAAATGATGCCAGTGATCACATGATAGAATTTTGCAAGACCAATCAATGACTTATTCATTGTGAATACCTTCTTTCAACAACATAAATAGTGGCTATACATATGGGCCTAACCACATGGAATACACAGGAATCAAATGAACTATATCTGTGGAAAGAGGCGATGGAGAAACTCAATATCTTCAGTCAAAACAAGGCCAGGAGCTGACTGTGGTGCAGACCATCAATTGCTCATATGCAAGTTCAAGGTGAAGCTGAAGATAATTAAAACAAGTCTATGACTGCCAAAATATGTCCTTGAGTATATCCCACCTGAATTTCGAGACCATCTAAAATCTAAAGAATAGATTTGATTCATTGAATACTAATGACTGGAGATCAGATGGATTGTGGGATGACACCAAGAATATCATACACGAAGAAAGCAAAATGTAGAAAAGGAAGAAAAGACCAAAATGGATGTCAGAAGAGACTCTGAAGCTTGATCGTGAATGGAGAGTAAAAACAAAAACCAAACTCACTGTAGTAGAGTCTATTCCAACTCATAGCAACCCCTCCATGGGTTTCCAAGGTGGTATCTCTATGGAAGTAGATTGGCCAGTCTTCCTTCTGAGGTGTGGCTGATGGGTTTGAATCACCAGCTTTCTGGTTAGAAGTCAAATGCTTTAGGTACTATGCTACCAGAGCTTCCAGAATACCTAAGCTAATGGAAGAAATGATGAAATAAAAGAGCTGAACAGACGATTTCAAAGAGCAACTCAAGAAGACAAAGTATTATAATGAAATGTATAAAGACCTGTAGTTAGAAAACCAAAATGGAAGAACATGTTTGGCATTCCTCAAGTTGAAAGAACTAAAGAAAAAATTCACACCTCAAGTTGCAATACCTAAGGATTCTATGGGCAAAATATTGAATGATGCAGAAAGTATCAAAAGGAGATGGAAGGAATGAATACATAGATTCACTGCAGCAAAAAGAATTGATCAATAATCAACTATTTCAGGAGGTGGCATATGATCAAGAACCAATGCTATTGAAGGAAGAATTCCAAGCTGCACTGAAGGAATTGGCAAAAACAAGGCTCCCAGAATTGATGAAATACCCATTGAGATGTTTCAACAAATGGATGTGGCACTGGAGGTACTTAGTTGTTTTTGCCAAGAAATTTGGAAGAGAGTTACCTGGCCAACTAACTGGAAGAGATAGAAATTTGTGTGCATTCCAAAGAAGGGTGATCCCACAGAATGTGAAAGTTATTGAACTCATTAATGTCATATGTAAGTAAAATTCTGCTGAAGATAATTCAAAAATGGTTGCAGCACTATATTGACGGGGAAGTGCCAGAAATGCAAGCTGGATTGAGAAGAGGACATGGAATGAGGGATATCATCGCTGATGACAGATGGATCTTGGCTGAAAGCAAAGAATACCAGAAAAATGTTAACCTGAGTTTTATTGACTATGCAAAGACATTTGACTGTGTGGATCATAACAAAAACTATGGATAACATTGTGAAGAATGGGAATTCCAAAAAATGTAATTATTCTTCTGGGGGTACGACTCAATGGCACATAACAACAACAACAACAACAACATGGGGAACCTGAACATAGACCAAGAAGCTGTCATTGGAAGAGAACAAGGGAATGTTTCATGGTTTAAATCAAGAAGGGTGTTCATCAGCATTTATCCTTTCACCATACTTATTCAATCTGTCTGCTGAGCAAATAATCCAAGGATCCAGACTATATGAAGAAGAACATGGCATCAGGATTGGAGAAAGACTCATTTATAATCTGTGATATGCAGATGATACAACTTTGCTTGTTGAAAGTGAAGGGGACTTGAAGCACTTACTGATGAAGATCAAAGATTATAGTCTTTAGTATGGATTACACTTCAACATAAAGAAAAGGAAACTCCTCAGAACTGGACCAATAAGCAACATCATGATAAATAGAGACTTGACAAGTTGTCCGGGATTTCATTTTACGTGGATCCACACTCAACACTCATGGAAGCAGAAAAATAAAAACAAAACCAAACTTACTGCCATTAAGTCAAGAAGTCAGACACCATATTACACTGGGCAGATGTGTTGCAAAAGACCTCTTTAAACTGTTGAGAAGCAAAGATGTCACTTTGAAGACTAAGATGCACCTAACCCAAGCCATTTGACATGCATATGAGGTATTTTCAGTAACAACCTGACAAGGCTCAAAATCAGGTTACTGAAAATACCTCATATGCATGTGAAACTTGGACAATGAACAAGGAAGAACAAAGAAGACTTGATGACTTTGAATTTTGGTGTTGGTGAAGAACACTGAGAATACCATGGAGTGCCAGAAGAATGAACAAATCTATCCTGGAAGAGATGTAGCCAGAATGCTCTTTGGGAGTGAGAATGGCCAGGCTTTGTTTGACCTACTTTGATCATGTTGTCAGAAGGGGCCATTTCCTGGAGAAAGATATCATGCTTGGTAAAGTAGAAGGTAAGTGAAAAAGGAGAAGACCTTCAACACGATGGATTGACACAGTGGCTGCAAGTATTGGCTCTGTTCAGCAAGGATTGTGAGGATGATGAAGGACCAGGCAGTGTTTCATTCTATCGTACATGGGGTCACTATGAGTCAGAGCCAACTCAGTGGCACCTCACAACAAGTTAGCTTGGCCAAAGCCCCATATGTTTCCAACATACAGGCAGTTTCACCCACATCTCAACCCAGCATCACAGGCATGTTGTTAAACAGATAGTGGGTATATTGATTTAAGGCTCTTTTGGGATGAATAACAGAATGCCCAACTAAAGTGGCTTAAATAAGAATTGGTCATTATCTTATCTAATTAGCTTAGAGGGAGGGTTGATTAATTCAGTAGTGCAAAAACATCTTCAAAGACTCTGTCTTCTGCTCTGCCATTCTTAATATGTTTTCTATGCCTTCAGATAATTCCTTTCATGGTCTCAAGATAACTGGCACAAATATACTATCCTCAGGAACAATTTCTAAAGCCCAAAAAAGATGATGTCCTCTCCTTTCCTTCCTTTATAAGGGGGAAAGATATTTTCCAGAAGTCACTTGTGTCTTCTTGAGTAGAATTGTAGCACCTCAATCTTTTCCTCACCTAACAACTGACAAGGCTCAAAATCAGTCTACAATACTGAGAAAAGAACCAGTCTTCCTCGAAATACTGGACTGCAAAATTCTGAACAAAACACAGATTCCATTTACCAGGAAGAATGCAGTGGGGAATAGCCATTGAGTAGGAAATCAAGAGTGTCTTTTCAGTGAGTGTGGATAACATTAGTGACTCTTTACAGAGGGTGAAGGATCCTACAGTTATTTCTCTTATTCTTCCAACATCCTTTGTTTCTAGTTAGAATGTCCGATTCTTCCAACTTTTACTCCTGTTCCCTGGTGGTTCAAACCCACCACCCACTCCTCAGAAGGAAGATTGGACAATCTACTTCTGTAGTGATACTCCCTTGGAAACCCACTACAAGGAGGGGTCGCTATGAGTTGGGATTGACTCGATGGCAGTGAGTTTGGTTTTTGGTTTTTTATATTCTCTTCCAGCTGCCTTTGTCCCTTCACTGCCACAACTCTTGCTTATCCAGTCTCTAATACATTTTAGGCAAATTCCCACCCCTTCCACCCATTCTTTTCCATCAACTTCATTCATTCATTTATTCATTCCAGCAACTACTCCTCACTCTTTTTGTTTAATGAATACCTTCAATACAGTAGGCTCTGGGGAAACAAAGAAAAATGAAGCACAGTCCTTGCCTGTAATATCTTAATTAAAAAGAAAGAAAGAAAGAAAGAAAGAAAAAAGACTTGTTTTAAACATTTAGAGTTCAAAAACTTGGCACCTGATGTTCTGAATGGGGATGACATGTAGCCTGAGGTGGGTTTATGATTAATGTGAATGATAACTTTTTTGGAGGTACAACTTTTTGGACAGTAGAGGGGAAGAAAATAAAAATTAAGCTAAAAGAAAAGAAGAGAAAGGAAAAGAAGAGGAGTAGGACAGAAGTGAAGGAATATGATGCAACATAATAAGTTCCTAGGCTGGCTGTTGCTTCCCAGTGAGCCGCCAAGAGACACAGCATGTTGCCTGATCACAGGCGCTTTGTTGGGCATGCAAGGGTCTTTGTAATGGACTTCAAGGGCAAATAATGCCTCAGATATGTCTAAAGAGAGAGGAAACCAAATCTACTGCCACTGAGTCAATTCTGGCTCAAAATGACACTATAGGACAGAGTAGAACTGCCCCAGAGGGTTTCCAAGGCTATAAGTCTTTATGGAAGCAGATTCCCTCATATTTCTCCCATGGAGCAGCTGGTGGGTTTGAACTGCCAGCATTTTGGTTAGCAGCTGAATATTTTAACCACTGTACCGCCAGAGCTCCTATGAGGAAACAGAAGGAGAAAAAATTAATTACTTTGGCTTTCTACCAATTCTGAATGGTCTCAGTTAACCCATAGGGAGGAGTTACCTTTCCTGAACTTCTGGATTGGGTCATTTGGTCCTGTCTGTTGCTCCTAGAGGAGCTCTGGTGGCGTAGTGCCTAAGGCATTTGATTGCTAACTAGAAGGCTGGTGGATCAAACCCACCAGCGATGACTCGGAAGGAATGTTGGGCAATCTACTTCCGAAGTGATACCACCCAAGGAGCGGTTGCTATGACATAGATCAGACTCGATGGCAGTGAGTTTGGAGTTTTTTCTGTTGCTCCTAGTGATGCTAGATCTCATGACCTGTGTTGTGTAGTTTGATCTAATTATGAAAACAGAGAATCACCCAGCTATATGATTACAAGAGAGGTAGAGTGGGGCAGAGGAACACTGAGAAAGCGCTCAGTGTTCCAGCCCATTACGTTAATGGTCTTGCAGAGAGAATATAAATGTATTTTTTTCTTTAGTCTCCTTTCTCCTATGAATGACATTTTCACCCTAACACCCTTTTGCCCATGTCAGCTTGTAATGCTAATCAGTGCCATGCTGGCAACAACTAATCTTAGGTTTTCCCCCACTGCCTCAAGGCAGCTAGTAGCTGATTTCATTATTCATTTCTCGCTTTCTGGAAATTGGCCAGATTGTACAGTACAATATGATTGTATCATACCTCAGATTGCCACTGACCCTCACAGTCACCTGCTGTAACTCCTGTTGTAATGTTCATTCCTTTGATTAAATACAAAACATTACAAGGGTGGTTGAGACTATTATTTTGCTTTTTGGTAAACCCAAACAACTCCGTAAAATTGTGAACAGTTCCTCCCTAACTTTATGGCACATAAAAATCACATGGAGAGCTTATTAAAACACAGATTTCTGGGCCCCACTCCTAGAGATTACTATTCAGTAAGTCTAGGTTGGGTCCTGATAAATTGCATTTGTTGATTTTAATGTCAGTTCAACGACTACATTTTGAGAGGTGATGGTATTAAAGGGGAAAGAATAGTCAAACATTAATATCTTAACTCCTTTACTAACTAGGCAAAAAGGAGTGAGTTCCCTTCAAAAATCTCATAATCTAGTGAGAGAGATAGAAAGTAGAAAAGATAATTTCAACATACTAGGAAAAAAGCCATTTTGGGGACAAGCACGGAACACTAATGGGAAAAGACTTTACAGACAAAGGCATATTTAAACTGGATCTAAGGGGATAAGCACTTTTCCAGGGAGAGGGAAAATCTTATTCAAGATGTAAAAGCATCACACGTCTGAGAAGCAGGGGTATCCACATCAGCAGATGACTTAATGTTGAGCAAATCTTTAGAGGCTTTGTACATTATGCTCAGAATTTTGAACCCTATCCCATGGGAAACAGGAGGTGCCATCACTGTCCTCGCATGCCATTGTAATCTTGGTGGTTGAGGGTCTATCTTCCTTCACTGTCTTCCATTTTCCCTCAGTTTGGTTCTCTTACCCTTCCTTGTTTTCAACTTTTCCAGTGCACTCATTAGGTATTTCAATGACAGTTTCCAGCAATTCTTGTTTCCTGGCCAATGCATCACAAATGCAGCCACCCTCTGACCTGGTGCTGTGATGCTGATCAAATTTCAGCAGAGCTTACAAACTAAGATTAGGAGACAAATCTAACAATACACTTCTGAAAATCAGTCAGTGCAAACCCTATGGACCACAGTGGTCTGATCCTTGTGTGCATAGAGTCACCATGAGTTGGGGGTGACTCAACGACAGCTAACAACAACAGAGGTGATTTCTTTGACTAGATCATAATTCTATGTAACACCAAACACGGCTCTAAAAACACATGATTGGTGCTTCCTAAGCAATCTTCACTTGTGGACAGTTGCCTGGACTATAGCTCTCTTTGGCTTCCTCTACTAATGAATCTTCTGCTGGGGAGGGAGCCCACATATATCTTCACTCCAACCCATTCTGACAGCAGTGGAGTGGCCTGATTTTCTCTGTCTCTCTCTTCCCAGATGCTGTAAATGAACATCTGGGCTGGAGAGAAAGTGAGCAAAGTGTAAAGAGGCTGCAAGGTGACAGACTGTTTGGTTTTCTAATTAATGCAGCCTGGTGGTAAAACCAGTATTTTGCACAACTGGACACAAAGCAAATGTTTGCCACTAAATACTTAGTCTGCTTTTGGGTTCAAAATCAAAGAGCCAAGGAAAACGACTTTTAGACAATAGAGTTTGCAGATAACATGTTTGCTTAGCTCAGAGTTTGAACCATCCATGTCTGAAGGCTCCAAAGGACTGGGCCTCCTGCACAGGTGTGATAGCAGAAGAAGCTCCATTCTGTGCTGGATGTTAGCTCCTTTACCTTTTTCAAGGCAGACACCCTGCAAGGAGTCCCACTAAAATCCTCCTTGCCCCATGTCTCCAGCCTTCTTACTGCCTTGTCAGTTAATTTCATTTTCTCTCTTTATGCTTTTTTTTTTTTTTCCTTCTTTACCCCAAGTCTTTTCTTCACTACCAAGAATTCTGACCATATATCAAGGTGGTATGGAAGGTGGGTTGGTAAGTCAATGAATAAATATGAACTAATACCTGCCATCTAGCTTTGGACCATGAAAGTGATCCACATTGTTTACTAAGGATGGCCAAAGGGAATCAAAGGCAATCCAGCAGTCAGCTTTGTTCCTTTTTAGTAGGGCAGCACATATAGGATGGAGAGCTGATGCAAGAAACTCTGATGAATCTGTAATTTGAAAGTTATCAGAGTCTCACTGTTTGGCCCTGTCATAGATTGAATTGTATCCCCCCAAAATATGTGTCAACTTGGCTAAGCTGTGATTCTCAGTGGTTTGACAGCAATGTAATAATGTGACATAGCAGTTATGTAATGATGTAATCATATTCATGATGTGATCAGCCAATCAGTTGTAAGGGGATTATGGTGGGATGCAACACCCTAACTCAGGTAACAGGCCTGATCCAAAGTAAGGGGAATTCCCCTAGGGTGTTGGCTTGAATCACCTTTCATTTTACAAGAGATAAAAAGAGAGAGAGAAGCAGCAGAGAAGGAGGGACCTGAGTACAACCCAGAAAGAAGAGCTAGTAATGGATTATGTCCTTTGGACCTGGGTTCCTGCACGAAGAACCTCTGAGACCCAGAGGAAGACTGATGCCAAGACACACGTATATCTCCAAAGAATGTGGGCCTATAAATGTTGAAAGGAGACAAGGACCTTCTTCCAGAGCTGAGAGAGAGAGAGACAGGGAGAGAGAGAGAGACAGGGAGAGAGACAGAGAAAGCCTTCCCCTAGAACTGGCACTCTGAATTTGGACTTCTAGCCTCCTACACTTTGAGAGAATAAATTTGTTAAAGCCATCCACTTGTGGTATTTCTGTTTTACCAGCACTACAGAACTAAGCCAGACCTCCTGAGTAATCTCAGGCAAACCTTCCTGGACCTCATTTTCCTTAACTATAAAATGGAAGGAATCATGAGGGCCACTTGCAGATAGTGGGGCCCTGGGAGGTGAGTGTGGCATAAATCAAAGATGAATAATTTCACTTTATAAAATTTTCAAGTGCTATATATTCTGATTGAAACAGCTAGGTGAGAGCTGTTTCAGTTTAATGGGGAATCTGTTTTTCCCTTCATCTTCACATTGGAAGGACAGGGGGTGGTGATGACTTCATTGGGAAGATAGCTTTCCAACTCTTCAGCCCTCTACCCCTAAAATGTTCTGTGAACATAGACATTGAATGTGGTCAAACAGAAGTATGGAAGGTTAACTCCATTGAGACAATCTCTGCGTGGGTAGTGTACTCAGCTTCTAACAGAAAAGGGGGAGGTTTGGGTCCACACAGAAGACAACTTGGGAGAAAGCCCTGGCAATTTACTTGAAAAAAAATCAGTCATTAAAAAGTTTATAGAGTTCATTTCTATTCTGACACGCATGGGGTCACCATGAACAAGAATTGACGTTTGACGGCTAACCAGAAGGTTGGCAGCTCAAATCCATCAACTGCTCCACAGGAGGAAGATGAGGCAATCTACTTCCATAAAGATTTACAGCCTTGGAAATCAAGTGGGGGTCACTTTGAGTTGGAATCAAATCAATGGCAGTGGGTTTTGAAGGCAACTAGTACTGGTAACGCCATTGAAGACCAGAGGAATAAAGGAAGGGGCTCATGACAGGCTGGAGATGAGACAACCTAAGGTATTTGACTGCTAATCAGAAGGTTGACAGTTCAAACCCACCAACTGCTCTGTGGAAGGAAGATGAGGCAATCTACTTCTGTAAAGATTTATGGCCTTTGGAATTCAATGGGGGTCACTATGAGTCAGAATCAACTTGATAGCAGTGGTTTGCTTATGTTGGGGTGGAGAAGGGATGGGCTAATAATGATAGAGATGGAAATTCTTAAAAATATGGTACATGAATATGAACATGGTAGGTCAGAACCCAGAGTCCAAATTAATTGATGTGAAGAAAATAAGGAAATCAGTATTTCCTGCCCCCCTGAGTTCACAAACTAAGCTGTACACCTGCTACACTGAGTATGATGTTCTTTAGAGATATGAGAATGTTGTGAGGGAACAGGTACCCAAATCAGACAGATGGAAAAAGCTGGTATTATTCTACTGAAAAGGTGCCCTGGTG
>NW_006921709.1:1510364-1521956 GCF_000298275.1 Orycteropus afer afer | reverse complement strand
ATCTTCAAGGAAGCCTTCTCTGGTCCTCAAAATAGGTCAAGTTCAGGTTTGCTCAATCACTGCCCCTGAGCTCCTTCACTGTACTGAGCACAGTTATAAACACAGTTGCCGACCAGTCAATTCTGGCTCATGGTGACCCCATGTGTGTCAGAATGGAACTGAGCTCCACAGGGTTTTCAGTGGCTGATCTTTCAGATGTCAGGCTTTCCTTTCAAGGTGCCCCTGGGTGGACTCAAACCTTCAGCTTTTTGATTAGTAGCTGAGGTGTTGACTTTTTGCACCACCCGGGGATTCCAGTGCAATCACACAATTCCAGCACAATGCCATTTAATGCATGTCTCCCTTCCAGACTATCAGCCTCCTGAAAGCAGAGGCTATGTGCCTTATGTACTGCTGGACCCTTAGCACCTTGTCATCTGGAAAGTATCCAACAAATAATTGTTAAATGTCTGAATCACTTTCAATTTACCAGAATATTCAACAAGGCAGCCTCCATTCCAAACTTGTTTAGAAAACACTCCACATTATCTTATAGCCTAAGTAATTCTGTAAGTTTTTTCAATAGAGAGACTAATCAACACAATTTGGTTTCATTTGGTTACGAATATTGGTAACTTACGATCTTTCTTTTGTTTCATTTTAACGAAGTGCATTATTCTTGGAAATTTGTGCTGATTGGACTACAACGTAAAATGAATTCTCTTTTATTTGTAAAAGACTGAGTCATAAAAAGGCAGAATCAACCCATGCTTTTATTTCCACTGCATATAAAAATTTCATATGAAGGTATTGATGTACAGTACTATCCACATGGGCTGAAGAGAGGCTAAGAAACCACTAAAAGAATCATCATTTGTAATGCTCACACACAAGTTACTACTCTGAAAACATATCCAAAGAAATGAAATTTAACATTACCAAAATCAATAAGGATTTTTTTTGTAATTATAGTGTCCCTTATATACTGTTTAAAACAAAAGTAATCAAATTCCTTTGGACCAGGGCTGCTAAAATCTACAGTTTGTGTCAGGAAAAAAAAAAAAAAAAAAAGTAAAAATAAAAATAAATAATAGGAGGCTCATTTTTCCTAGAAAAAGAATCTCTCCTTTCACCAATAAGTCACGTGTTCCAAGGGCTGGGCAGCAATGGGAGTGGGTTTCCTACTAGCACTTTGTCTTAGCTTTTAGGAGCTGGCCATTATGCAATGCTAAATTACAAAAAAAAAAAAAAAAAAAATTAAATTAGGAAGTACAGGCAGTTCCCAGTTATGACCATCTGATTTACAATGGATAACTCCTACTTGCCCTTTAATATTATGCAAATTTGCCCTCACTTTGAAACTTTTCAATCAATCTCAACTCTCCACAAATTTATCACAATTACCTTCATTTGCTGCACATGAAGCTTTTAAATCACTGAAAAGTCTTCCAGCCTTTTCTTGCAGTAGAGTAAGGCTAAATAGGAACCGTAAGCCAGTTTCGACTTGTGTACAAATTCGACTTAAATGAGTTAGGAACAGATCTCGTTCATAACAGGGGGACTGCCTGTTAAGTGTTGGAAAACATTCTAGAGGATGGTGAACTCTTCATGCTTTGTGGACTGGCATAATACAAAACTTTGTGTTTAAATAGACAGGTTTACATACATATAAGGAAGTTTGGTGGATCTTTATTGAAGAAAAATTCTAGGGTAAAAAAAAATGACCTTTTCCTTACTGTATATCCTTTCAATGTGAAGTAAATGACTAACCAATATGTGCAACCTATCGCTCTAGTTTCAAATCAAGTTCATTTTCCTGTGTACCATAGAAGTTGAAAAGACTTTTTATAAACACTGGACAATGTATTTTCCCAATAGTGTTTGAAAGCAGAAAACTATCAAATGTAACTAACTGAAGAAGCTACTGATCAATTTTGGGGGAAAGGGGGTGAGATACTTCACATACACAGTGCTGCTCCATAGCAAGGAGTACTTAAAAGCTTGCATCCCAAAAGGGTCTCAGAATCGTCTAAAGGGTGTTTGTAGTTTTGTGAAGTCCAGCTATTGCCAGTAATCCAACCAATTCAAAGATCAATTATAAAATGCCCAGCCCTAGCCCCACCATTACCCTTACTTTCAAATGCAGCAAAACAGAAGAAAATATTGGTTAAAGTTAAGGCACAGCCCTGGGACCAAAGACCTGCAGCTATGTTTTTTTGTTTTTTTTTTTTTAATTTATATATCTTTATGTATTTTATAGTTTTCTTGAATCTTCCATAAACAAGCTCTAAGGTGACAAGACTAAATTACAGGAGAAAAGAAAATATACAAGGAGTTATGTATACACACCATTCATTCTCTCACCAAGAGTTTCCAAATATATCAACACCATCCCATCATGGGATGATGTTTTAATAAGAACTGTTAATTTACAATTAACATTACAGTATGTACATTACAATAAATACATGGTTGTAAACAGACAAACAAGACTGTATTACAGGTAAGGTCATTTGGTGAGAAAAAAAATGCATGGCACAGAAAATAAATAATGCAAAAATTATCATAAAGCTTTCTGTAAAATCCATTCATTCAAGTTTTTTTTTCTCCTTGACTGCAATTTGTTCTATCTACATTATTGTGTTGTGAATTTTAACTGATGTTAAACAAAATCAAAACAGCATTATTGTGTTCAGTAACTTGCAAGCTAAAATGTACTGGTTTTATACAAACTTAGACTATTGACCCATACAGTACCCAGATATTGCATTTTCTGATGACATTTTTGGAAATGTGAAGCCACTTATAAAAGGATTTTTTTTAAAGCAGTGTGTAATCCTGAAGCACACTTTGGCAAGAGAGGAGAGAAAAAGAAGGGAAAGGATAAGCAGATTGTACAGTGCATCATTAGTCCCTGTCTCTTGGATATTATGCCTTTTCTACAATTTGATTGTCCATCTGTTGGTATCTTCACAACATGGTACTATTAAGAACCAACAAGCTGGGCTGGGGGTGGGGTTGGATGGCTACCTTTATTAGTGTAGTTATAAACCTTTTCAGGTCTGGATTTGTGTCATATTGCTGCTTTTCAATTCTTTTTCATTAAGATTCCAGGCACTCTGTGGGAGGAATACCAAGAAATATGGAGGGGAGGGATAAGGGCATTTTAGAAGAGGAATAAACTCCACGCTCTTAGCCCTTCTTCAACAGAAAACTCCTTTCTAGAAATCCATCTGGGGCAAATCAAATGGAAACAAGTTCCCAAACTTTCTTGCCCAAAGACTTGACTCTAATTCAAAGATTACTGTCTGTTGGCTTAAATTTTGCAGGGGAAAGAATGTAGAAATCTGGAAAGTGGTTGATTCCTATTCTGCTCTCCATAAAGGGTCAGAACTATAAAGACATCGTTTTTCTTTCAAAAGTTCTAAGCATCATCAGTTAAGGAGCTCTGGTGATGCAGTGCCCAAGGCATTTGACTGCTAACCAGAAGGCTGGTGATTCAAACCTACCAGCCACTATGCGAAAGGAAGATGGGCAATCTACTTCCGTAAAGATTTACAGCCTTGAAAACCCAATGGGAGTCACTATAAGTCGGAATCGACTCGATGGCAGTGGATTAAGCATTAGTTGGTTCTCAGGCTGATACAATGGGGGCAACCTCCAGCTGGCCTCTCATTTCCCTGGCTGGTGACTTGGTTATCAGTCCCCAGAAGATGGCCTAAGAAGTCCCAAGTGTGTTTTCCAGGATTGCAAATTTTCTTAACTGTTCTACTTATTTTCCATATAGTCAGATACCCCCTTCTAGTCTCCATCTCAATTCTTCAATATCAATGTGGAAAATGATTATCTGGGTTCCAAACTCTTCACCATTAAAAGCTGAAATAGGAGGAACGTTCAAACTAAATTAATGCCAGATGATGTCAACTATTATCAGCAAGTAAATTAATTAATGTCTAAAATTACAATACAGCTTCTGGTGCTGAAACTGACCAAGAATGACTTCTGATTTTTCATTGAGGCACAATCTTCCTAACCAATCTATTATTTCAGGGCTGCATTGCATTCTCAATTCTTCAGCACTAGAGACATCATCAACTTCCTTCCCTCAGTGGGTTTAAAGTATTTCTTGTCTACAAGACATGCTTCTGGAGCAGTGATAACTAACAAAGCAATTCCTATATGTTGCATGGCTGTCCATTAAGAAAGTGTAGTTGTTACACTTCAAACTGCTCTTCAAGGATCATCCTCAGACAGTTCTTAATGGTATGGTAAAGCCATAGAAACAAAAAGAAGGTAGTTGCACTGGTGTTTGTTTATATATTCTATTACTATTCTTAAAATTTGCCTAGCTAGCCATTAACTTTTCTCTGTAAACCAAGAGTAAAAGCTAGTCATTATATATGACCTCACAGCATAAATGAATACTAACCCTAACTTAACTACCTGTTGTTGTATTTCATCAATTAGAATGGTGGTGATATATTTGATAAGACCCCAACTACACAACATGGACAGAGGTTCAAACACACACTAAATAATAAAGCAGCACAACAGGAAGAAAGATTTCTTACTACAACTGGCTGTAAAAATAATAAAAAGGAGCATGAAATGAGGGTTATTACAAAGACATGCACTTGTGAAATGAGGGTTTATCAACACAGCAAAAGGTTATAAGAAGACAATAGGTAGGAAAATATGTAAAAAAGACTGACCATTTTAGCTACTGGGTATTTATATATCTCCCACTTGCTTCAGATAACACCAACTGATGATGGAGTTTCCATGAGGCTTGAGACACATTAGACAAAATGCACATCAGAGTATTACAGAACAAATATTCACTTTGCACACTGTGATGAAAAATGCCAGTGGAGAGCAACTTTGCTTATCTGGAAAGAGTGAGACAAAAAAGCAAAGTAAACCAAGACCTACAAAAAGAGTTTCCTGTAACATAAACTTTTAAAATATGGAAGTCATTGGTATAGAAAACAATGAATCACTACAAATCAGTTAATTGCTATGAACTATAAGGTGCAAGTAAAATCGGTAAATTAGATTTATCCAGTGTAGCACAGATTTGTACTGAAAACTTGCAAGTTACTCCTTAGGAAAAAAAAAAATAACCAGTGGCAGATGAAGTTCTGAACATAGTTTTTTAAATATAATACCTCAATACATTTAATAATAAAAGTAAGCTCTACAAAAAATCTGTTTTACATATCATACAAAATGTAGAGGTCAGTGCAGCTCATTGAACCACACTCTTCAGTCATGTATCAGGAAGACTTGAAATTATAAAATTATGCAATTTCTGCAGCTCATCTTCCTCCTGGTAACAGATTCATGCTGTGTCCTATTCCTGATGCATCTGCTGCTTTATCCACTAGTTCACTCTGTCTGTGTAATGCCTTCTTTCTTCTGAAAATATTGCAAACAAATATAAAGAAAAGAAACCCCAAGATGTTGCCACTTCTAGGCTGCTTGATGAGCCACACTCCCTTCAAAACATGTTGGAGTTGATTTTATCTGCTTTGTCAGCTCTGTCAAGCTGAATTCTTGTTAAAATGCTGTTCACGAAGATGTCCCCCTTGCTCTGATGACATGGAGGTGGAAAAACTGGTTACAATATTCCTGAGCGCCAGACTGAGTAGTCAAGGTCAGTTTTTGTTCAACACACGTCCTGGCAGATGACAGTGAGGTGTGACCACGGTTGTGGCATGTGACATGCACTTCGGAAACAATTTTTCTACTTAAAAACAAAGAAAAAAGGGGGGGCATGAAAGTCTTTGCACTGTTACGTGTCGGGAGAATGATCTTCTAATACACAAGCTTCAGGCTGGCTTTCGTCTTCTGCTCCTACTGCTTCCTCTTCAACCTGTTCATCAAGGGGAATTTCTGTGGACTCCGAGTCTTGAGTACAAAGAGTCTTGGAGTCACTGCAGCTAGTGTCTTCCTCCACTTGACTTCCACTGTCCTTTTCTGTGTCTGATTCTCCATCTTCCTCTAGGGTTAGTTCAAACTGGAATTTCTCCGTCTGACCCTGCCGGCCCTCCTCTTGGTCATCAGGTGCAGGAGAGGGGCTCTGAGGGATTGTGCTCTGATACCACTCACGATTGTCCTCCAAAGTATCCAAAATATCTTGGGCGTCAGGATGGACAAGGTCTGCCCACGTCTCCCAGAGAGGATGAACAATATAGTCGATGAAGCCCACCTAGTTTAAAAAAAAAAAAAAATCAAGTCTGAGGGCCAAGAAATAAGGGAAAAAACTAACTAGACCAAACCTCAGAAATGTAATACAGAACAAAAGACTACTAATCTCATTTTGGCAAAACAGTCAGTCACTGCTTTAGGCAACAGACTAAATCAGGTGTAGCTATTAACTGGTTAAAATTAGCTTTTAGAACCCTTTGTTCAAGAGGAAAAATTTCTTACTCCAACAAATTTGAAAATCTAGAAGAAATAGATTTCTAGAAACATACTACTTACTTAAACTAACACAGACTGAGGTGGAAAATTTGAACAGACCCATAACAAAAGAAGAAATTGAACAAGTCATCAAAAAACTGCCAAAAAAAAAAAAAAAAAATTCCTGGCCCAAACAGTTTCACTGGAGAATTCTACCAAACATTCAGAGAAGAACTGACACCAATCCTACTCAAACTATTCCAGAACGTAGAAAAGGATGGCATCCTCCCAAATTCATTTGATGAAGCAAGCATAACCTTGATACCAAACCCAGGCAAAGACATCACTAAAAAGGAAAACTACAGACCAATATCCCTCATGAATATAGATGCAAAAATCTTCAACAAAATCCTAGCCAATAGACTCCAACAAAATATAAAAAAAATAATACATTATGACCAAGTGGGGTTCATACCAGGTATGCAAGGATAGCTCAACATTAGAAAAGCAACGTAATCCATCACATAAGTAAGATAAAGGAAAAGAACCATATGATCATATTAAAAAAAAAAAAAAAAAAAAAGGGGAAAAATGTTCAGTTGTTTACATGGTATGGCTTGAGGGTTGGACTTTATTTTAGAATAGCCAATGTCCAGGTGAACCCAGCTGACTTAAACAATGCCACATACTCTTATCAGTTGTTGTTGGTTCTGAGTCATGGTAACTCCATGTGTCAGAGTAGAACTGTGCTCCATAGAGTTGGCAAAGGCTCATTTTTCAAAAGTAGACTGTTGGGGTTTTTGTCAAAGCACCTCTGGGGGTCCTCACCCAATCAACCTTCTGGTTAGCAGCAGAGCACGTTACCTGTTTGTACCACCTGGGGACTCTGCTGTACTCGCAGTGTTGTTGTTGTTAGGTGCCAAGGAGTTGATTTTCGACTCCTAGCGACTCCATGTGACAGGGTAGAACTGCCCTGTAGAGTTTTCTTGTCTGTAATCTTTATGGGAGCAGGTCACCAGGTCACCCACCTGGGCTGCTGTGTGGATTTTTAGTCAGCAGACAAGCACTTAATTATTGTACCCGTGGGGCTCCTACATAAACTTTGTGAATACAAGTTATAAGAATGAAAGTGCTCTTCAGCTCATAAAAACTAATGTGGAACTGGGATTGTCAAAAGCAAAGTAAATTTTAAAAAGCTCAATAACAGTGTGTGATAGGTATGCAAAGTAAATGTAAAAGTTGTGGCTTGACTCTCTCTGAAAGCATCATGCTTAATGTGTTACCTGTGATTTTTCCACAGATGCATTGTGCTTGTCACACATGGGACTGATTTCCATGCCACGCTCCCTCTCGCGGTCTCCTTGGCGGAAGAACTCCTCCATTATCCGGTCCGTCCACTGGCGGTAAAGCTGGAGGGGCTTTGTTGGGTTGCTCAGATCTGCACAATGCACCATATTCTGAAGGACCTAAAATAGACAAATGCATTCTCTACTCAACACCTGCACCTTTTCTTTAATTTTCTTTTACTAGAGGTTCACATTCACATGACTGTGACACTTAAAAATACATGTAGTGTAAGATTTATCCCAAACAGCTCAACCGTGATGTGTCTGTGTGGGGTTCACACTTGTATTAATAGTCCCAAATTATGCCACTTCTACTGCATCTAGATATCTTAAGAGAAAGTGCTATGTACATGGTTGGCTAAATTCAGAGCCGTTTAAGTGGTTAGTCTTGGGGATGTTAGTTGTTCCATTTTTAATTGTAGGGAAGTGAAAACACCAATAGGATTTTACTGATTAAATCTCAGGAATGAGAATTTGGATAAAAGTCATGCCTATCATTACTAAAAATATAAGTTAAGAGAGAGGAAGAAAAAAAAATCTAATTCTAATAAACTGTTTAAAATCTAAAAAAAAATCTATGGCCCTGTGATACATTTTGGGCCTGGAATAAAACTCACTCCCAGGGGCTGGCTCTCAGCCCAATAGTAAACAGTGTACATGCAAGCCACTCAACCCAGGGGATGCACCCACATACTCTATGGAAATGCATCCCTTGGAGCAATCAACCACGGTGCATCAGAGGGGCAACATTCGCACAGAAGAAATGCAGGACACACAGGAGTGCATAACTATGAAGGGTACGGGGTGAGGGGCGTTACTGGGCACAGAGGGGAGGAGATTGGCTTAAGGTTGGGGATGGTAAATGGGGAATGGAACTAAATGTACATGAAATGTTGAATGTAAAACAAACTCTGCTCTGTACACTTGCACCTAAAGCACAATAAAAAAAAAAGTCTTATTCAAAGTTAGACACATAGACATGTGTGTGTATGCACACACCATCACACTGAACAAACTCAAACATAGGTGTACCTGAATTCTATCAGAATAATTATCAAGAAGAAGAACCCCAGAGCTTGTCACTTTCTTAGTTTCAACCATAGTTTTCAAGTCAGCCAGTAGATTCATATGTTTTGACATGTCTGTCGCAAGTACCTTAAAAGACAGAGAGTATTTTATTAAGGAAAAAAGTCAAAATTTACACACAAAAATATGCAGAATGTGAGAAAAAAAATGGAAAACTACTATAACATGTAGGAGCTCTGGTGGTGTAGTGCCTAAGGCACTGGACAGCTAACCAGAAGGCTGGTGGTTCAAACCCACCAGCCACTCCTCGGAAGGAAGGTTGGGCAATCTACTTCTGTAGTGATACTGCCTCGAAAACTCAAGGAGGGGTCGCCATGAATTGGCTCTGACTACACGGCAGTGAGTTTGGTTTGGTTTGGTTTACTATGACATCTACTAGTAGTGAACAGAATATTCTTTACTCGCTCCTGGAGCAGAGTCCATTTTTCTAGAAGCGCAGATACATGTATACAATAGGAACAAAAATATTAGGCCTTGACAAGCAACAGCCTACTGATAAAAAGTGATGTTGTCTCCATAAGACAGTACCACGTTTCAAAGTTTTTTCCACACACTGGATTAGACAGTGGTCACTGGAGTATGAACTGATGAAAGGCTGATGACAGAATGCTTCAGAAACAGACTATTCTGGTTAATTTTCAGCTTATCCCAGATAAATCAATCCTGCCTTTGTATGTACAAAGCTTAATGAAGTTTTGGGTAACCATATTTTCCTGTGTCTTTTAATCATGCCTAATGATACACACAGGGACAAGAATAAACATGGTGGTTCTAAATGGCACTGTCTATATACAGAAAAAGGGGAAAGAAATACATCTGAGCTATGGCCACTGCCCTCTGCTTTTGTTAGTCATCTTTCTCTGCTCACTACCAGACTGGGGAAGCTCAGAAAATTAACTACAGCTACTGAAACTGGGAAACTTAGTACAGAACAACACTCCAGCAGCTGGGGCAGCTTCCTAGAACATAAGTGGCCACAACAGGTTTGGAAATTCAGTTCCTTTCACCTGATCCTCATCTCAGCTTATTTATGAATGTATGTATGTATGTATGTATGTAAATGTATGTATGTATGTATGTATGCAAATATGTATTTATTTAATAAACAACATGCATGATAGTTCTCTTCTTATGCTATCATCAGCTACTTACGATGTCAATGACCATTTTTCTTAATGACTGTCTTTGCTTTTTGGTCAAATTCTGGAAAATGTCACAGTTTTCTTCCTGGAGCAACTTAAAGCCCACAGCCAAGTGATGGTTCTCTAAGACAGAAGAATCATTGTACATCAAGGCAAGTTCAGAGTCTGAAAGAAAGACAAGAGGTGGAAGATCAGTAAAGCTGTTCACTCTAAAGTTATCTTACTCTTGATATCCTGAAATAACTTTGGATTTACAATGCAATTTCCCCTAAATATCTCCCCTGTCCTTACTTGACAACAAGGAACTTGGTGGTATAGTTCCTAAAGAATTTGACTGCTAACCAAAAGATTGGTGGTTCAAACTCACCAGCTACTCTGTGGAAGGAAGACTGGGCAATCTAATCCGTAAAGATTTACTGCCTCAGAAACTCAAAGGGGGTCGCTATGAGTCAGAATTGATTCAATGGCAGTGAGTTTGGTTTTTTTTTGGTTGACATGACAACACCCAAGAGAGAATGTACAGGATAATGTAACAGTGGAAAGATCACTGGAAACTTGGAGTGCATTCCAACACTACTAACATGTGGCAAATCACTGTGGGCCTCAGCTTTCTGTTTTCTAAAGTGAAAGAAGAGCTGAAGCAGATGATCTTCAGCCTCCCCTCCAAACCTGCCTCACGTAGCTTAATAAACTCAGCAGAACATATCCACATCATAAAGTGTTATATTCCAAAAAGATGTGGATTATCTAATCTATATATAAAGGAGCTCTGGTGGTGTAGTGTCTAAGGCACCTGACTGCTAACCAGAAGGCTGTGGTTCAAACCCACCAGCCACTTCTTGGAAGGAAGGTTAGGCAATCAACAACTTCCACAGTGATTCCGCCTCGGAAAGCCAAGGAGGGGTTGCTATGAGTCGGGTCTGACTTGATGGCACATAACAACAACATTTTATATAATGAAAGCATCATGTAATTTAAGCACTGTTTGTACTTGGAGATGATTCAAGAACAGTTTAGAACATGTGAATGATACTAGATTTGTTCATGTTGTTCTTACTTGTTTTTCTTCTATACAAGTCTAAGCTGCTTCTATGCAAGTCTAAGCTGCTTCTATGCAAGTCTAAGCTTTATTCATTTTTTCTATTTCCCTCGCCAAGTATCATGGCAGTTGCTATGTATATGTATATTGCTCTTCCTGCCCACACTGCTGACTTCACAAACACTGTGTTTAGCTGTCTACATAATCTGATGCAGAATTCTCCTGCTCTCTTAACCACTGCTCTGGACCGGTCTATTTTTAGCAATAAAGACCCTACCTCTTTCTTAGTTCCTGTTCTAGGTCTATAAGGTAGTTACTAAGAAAAAAAAAATAGTAATAATAAAAAATTGAGTATTGCTTTCTTCTATTTCCACTGAAGTCATTGTAAAGACTAAAAGCACATGTTGTTGTCGTTGTTACATGCTGTCGAGTCAGACCTGACTCATAGTGACCCCTCCTTGGGTTTCCGAGGCAGTATCACTATGGAAGTAGATTGCCCCAGCTTCCTTCCGAGGAGTGGCTGGTGGGTTTGAACCGCCAGCCTTCTGGTTAGCAGTCAAGTGCCTTAGGTACTATGCTACCAGAGCTCCTGAAA
>NW_006921709.1:1502343-1509649 GCF_000298275.1 Orycteropus afer afer | reverse complement strand
TTCCTCTCTATGCAGGATCTCCTACATCCCTTCCAAGTGGATGACAGTGGTAGCTGGGCACCATCTAGTTCTTCTGGTCTCATAGTTGTATAGTCTATCCATGGTCTTTGTGACTCCCACCATATTACTGGTTGGGACCATGCAAATAAGGTATATGGAACTCCAATGTTGGGAGTGGTCAGTTTTGTCACTCTGCTAGGCTTAAAATGAGCCTTCCTCGAGGTGGAAAGGAGCTCTGATGGCGTAGTGCCTAAGGCATTTGACTGGTAATCAGAAGGTTGGTGGTTCAAATCTACTAGCCACTCCGTGCAAGGAAGACTGGGCAATCTACTTCCATAAAGATCTACCACCTCAGAAACTCAATGGGGGTCACTATAAGTCAGAATTGACTTGATGGCAGTGACTTTGGACTTTTTGGTTTTAGAGGTGGAAAGGGGATCTCACTACCATCAAGACAGAAGAGCTGGAGGTGAAGTGGAGTGCATCCGTGGCCCCAAGATCCCTGCACTGGACCTCCTTGGCAGAGACATCATGGCAGAGATACCCGGCTGAGAGACAGTGGCAGTGGATGCAAGAGGCATGAGACAAAGCGGCAACTTTGCTGACCCATAGAGTGAGAAAGTGTGCACGTAGGTATACCTATCGGGAGACCGACAAGACCTTTGTAATACTTGATCCACCAGGGCAAGGCCAGGCTGAGAGCCCAAGGGCCAGAGCGGAGACTCTTGATTGAAGAACTGTATCCTGAGTGTATTCCTGAACCTAAACTGTAGCCTGTTACTTCCCTAATAAATCTCATAATTGTGAGTACTGTCTGTGAGCTCTGTGTGGCCACTGCAATGAATTATCGAACCGAGCAGAGAAGTAGTGAGTATGGTGAAAGGGATGGTTGGTGTCACAGTTGGTAACAAGGTTGGAGGGAGTAGCATATCTGGCCTCATAGGAATAAGCTTTGGGCTGCTGATGGTGAGTCTTTCTCCCCCTCATGAGGTTGTAGGAGGTCAGAAGATGCCTATCCCATGCCCCTTTTACAAATGTCCAAAATAGATTAAGTGGAGAAAAAAGCCACAGGAAAACCTCTACAGTATGATTTCTTATCTTTTCAAAAAATATATGTATTATATCTGTGTGTATATGTACATAGAGAGAGGTCTGAAGTGATGATCACCAAAATGTTAACACTGTTATCTTGGAGGGTGGGATTTCAAGTGATTTTTACTTTCTTCTGTATTCCTCATATAATTTCTATTTCATTTTGCAACAAAATATATTAATTTGATAAAAGCTTATTTTAAAAAAATTAAGGCAGAAAAAACAACATGAACTCTATCAGAAGATAAATAAGGTCAAATTCCAAATTTACTACTTTCCCAATATGTAAAAAAGGAAAGTTACATAAAGAGTGCTTTTAGGCATTAACAAATGCATATTTATTCCATCAGTATTTAAGGTAAAACAATTATGAGTTTAGGAATCCCCACGTTTGGCTTTGAAATCAGCACTGAACCTTTACTCTTTTGGTCTTATCCATTAAATGAGAGCAATGCTCACCAAACTGTTGTGTTATATGGCATTACTAACATGATGTCTGAAATGTGGAGCAGCATTTCCCCCACACACTGCCATTGGACAGATTCAGAAATACAATGCTGAATGACTGGAGACCTATATTTCAAGAGCTCTCATTCTTAGGGGGGAAAGGGAGAGAGAAGAAAAGAGGTACTTCTAGGGAGCTCTAGTGGTGTAGTGCCTAAGGTATTTGACTGCTAACCAGAAGGCGGGTGGTTGTTTAGAAGGCCCAGGTAGTAAAAGAAGATTGGGTGATGGTTAGAATGCCCATGTAGCTGAACACAGCCTATAACCAAGAGACGGTGCTGGAATGGTTAAGATGAGGCAGACATCAGAGATACAAAGACCATGGAAAGGAGTTGTACTGTTGTTACTCTTCTTACAGCCTTGCTAGGCTTAGCCTAGAATTAGAAAGTGACAGCACATTACAGTGTCACCAAGTTACACAGAAATGAACACAAATCTTAAAAAGAAGTTCTGAGCAAAACATTCCTTCTTGAAATGGGGAAGGGAAGTGATGGTTTTAACATAATATCCAGGTGCCAAGGACAAAGGATGAGTATTTGCAAGCCTTACTCTTTCAATTCATTCACTCTCTATATGCTCACCTTGCATGATTCTTCTTCACAGGACTAAGTACCATCTGATGTGCCACATTCACTTATTATTGTCTTTTCCAGCAAAATGTAAAGCTCCTTGAGGGCCAAGAGTTTGTCTTGCCAACCCATGTATTCTCAGTGGCTAGTACAATGTCTGGCACAGAATGTTGTTGTTGTTGTTATGTGCCGTCGAGTCGGCCCCGACTCATAGCGACCCCTCCTTGGGTTTCCGAGGCAGTATCACTATGGAAGTAGGATTGCCCAACCTTCCTTCCAAGGAGTGGCTGGTCTGGCACAGAATAGGCTCCCAATAATATTTTTGTCGAATAAAAGAATGACCTCTTTGTTACTTCTAGGGAGCTCTGGTGGCATAGTGTCTAAGGCACTTGACTGCTAACCAGAAGGCTGGTGGTTCAAATCTACCAGCCATTCCTCTGAAGGAAGACTGGGCAATCTACTTCTGTAATGATATAGCCTTGGAAACCCAAGGAGGGGTCACTATGAGTCAGATACGACTTGACAGCAGTGAGTTTGGTTTTTTCCTTTTTGGTTATTACTTTGATATAATCATGTTTGATAAAAATCTGTTTGTTCTTATTTTGAAGGTGTTTTATTTATACAAAACCAAAAAAGTGGCCTACATATAGTCTGCAAATACATGTATGCAAAGATTATTTTTAAATAAGATTAGATTCAAAAAATGATGCTGGAAAACTGGTTTATCTGCATGCAAATGAATAAAGCTGAATCTTTATACAATATAGAAAAATTAACTCAAAATGCATCAAAGATGTAAATTTCAGGTAAAGCTATAATAAATTCTTAGAGGAAAATATAGAGGGGTAAATCTTTATAATCATGGATTTGGCAATAAGTCCTAAAACAAAATACCAAAAGCACAGGCAATAAAAGAGAAAAATAGATAACCTGGACTTTGTTAAAATTAAAAACTTTTGTGCATTAAAGGGCATTATCAAGAGAGTGAAAAAGCAATCCAAAGAATGGAGACAATATTTTCAAGTAACATAGCTGATAATGATAACATCCAGAATATATAAAGAAAACTTACAATTCAACAAAAATCAAACAATTCATTAAAAAAAAGAAATTCTCCAAAGATATACAAATTGGTAATAAGCACATGAAAAAAATGCTCAATATCATTATTTGTTAGGGAAATACAAATCAAATCCATAATGAGATAACACTTCCCACTTAATAGAATGAGTATTATTAAAAAAAAAATCAATGGAATATAACAAGTGTTGGAGAGAATGTGAATAAATTGGAATCCAAGAACATCGCTAGTGAGAATGTACAATGGTGCCACTACTGTGGAAAACACTTTGTTTGGTACACACCTAAATGAAATGAACAACCAAAACCAAACCCACTGCCATCGAGTTGATTCCGACTCATAGTGACCCCATTGGATTTATGAGGTGGTAAATCTTTTCAGAAGTAGACTGCCCCATTTTCCTTCTGCAGAGTGGCTGGTGGGTTTGAGCTACCAACCAGAATGCTGGCTTAGCAGTCAGATACCTGTACACCAAAGTTCACAATGGTATTATTCACAATAATCGAAAGGTAGAAACAAACTAAGTATCCATCCACAGATGAACAGATAAAGAAAATGTGCTCAACATACAACATAATATTATTCAGCCAGAAAAAGAATTAAACTTGTGATATATGCATGAGCCTTGAAAACATGATGCTAAGTGAAATAAACCAAAACCAAACACAGTGGCATTGAGTCGATTCTGACTCATAGTGACCCCCTTTGGGTTTCCGAGGTGGTAAATCTTTACAGAAGTAGATTGCCCAGTCTGCCTTCTGTGGAGTGGCTGGTGGGTTTGAACCACCAACCTTCTGGTTAACAGTCAAATGTCTTAGGCACTATGCTACCAGAGCTCCTTAAGTGAAATAAGCCAGGGACAAATGGTCAAATATTGTATGATTCTCCATATATGAAATATCTAGAATAAGCAAATTCATAGAAAATAGAGTAGAGGTTACCAGGGGCTGTGTGTGTGTCGGGGGGGTGGTGGTAAGAATAAGGAGTTAATGCTTCATGGGCATAGAGTTTCTGTTCAGGGAGATGAAATAGATAGTATTAATAGTTGCACACTGTAAATGCAATTAATGCCCCTGAATTGCATGCTTAAAAATGGATAAGATAGCATACGTTATGTCATACATATGCCTTTTCTCTTTTTTAAAAAATAAAGTATTTATTGTAATCTAGACATAATCACATAATTTTGGCAGAGTACTTCACAAAGCTATTTATTACACACTGCAACAACAAAAACAAAAATGTAAAAGTGAAAAAAATGTTGCTTTGCAAACATAACTAACATGAGTAAATCTGTCTCCTGGAAATGTAGGCAACTTTGGTATAAACAAAGCTTATTAGTTTTTCCAAGTAGATTTAATGTTTTATATATTCTGTACTTTTCAACACTGCTTTTACTGTCTCAGAAAATAGTGCTGTGGATTTTTTATGATAAATACCCTCTAGAACGTCATATTCAAAACTTGCTGACACCATTTACATTTTATGGACTCACTGACATGTACTGTCCATGAAAGAGCATCCCATTTGGAATTTCAACTTCTCTAATCCTAAATCCAATCAATTCCTCACACCCCAAATCGTTTATAAAAGCTGAACCAACTCTGCCTGCCAGGTGGAAATGGTCACTCTGCTTTCAGAAACTCCAGCACACTTAGAATAAATGCTAAGTGGTATTAGTATCAAATCATATGGCACTTAAAACTAACAGAAGTGAAATCATTTATGAAAACTATCACCACAACTAAGAAGTGGTAGCGTAACTGAACTGGGCATCAGCAGAGTAAGCTCCAGTGTCTCCTCTCCCAGACTAAGCCGTGCCACCCTGAGTGCCTTACAGGGCTGCTGCATTCTCCTTAACACAAGACAGTGGCCACCCAATGAGAGGTCTATAAATTTGATGGTAAGAACTCTTTGGAATTTTTTTATTACTGTTAACACAGATTCAACCCTTGCCTTTGGGCAGGTTGGCAGCCTCTGTTACAAGGCAAGAACTGAGAATGTGCTAGTCTGAGTCACTGGTACTCAAATTAATTCATAAGGGACAAAGAAAACAAATTTAATGTCTTTTTTTTTGAAAAAAGAAAGTATTTATTGTAATCTAGACATAATCACATAATTTTGGAAGAGTACTTCACAAAGCTATTTATTACAATTTTACAAGTTACTGGAGGGACTCCTTTATAGAGTGTTAAGAACAGAAAACTTACTTGTGTTGCTGGCTACTAAGCCTCCTCTGCACGCCTGATGCCTAGTCAAAAGCTAACTAAGGCAATGATTCTAGTCATTCTCTGGGGCTCTGATCAACCCTCAGATACTTTTAAGTACCAAGTGATGACGTTTATTCATTCTCTCAAGAATAATATCATCTCAATACGCTATCCTCAACAACAACAAAAGTAGCCCAAAGTCACTCTGTTGTTATTGTTATGTGCCGTCGAGTCAGACCTGACTCATAGTCATACCAGAGCTCCCTCTAGGAACTGTTAACTTCCACATGTAGCTGAGGTTCCACAGAGAGGTGCTAGTCAAAACATCAACAGATACAAAGAACTTCCAGAATCAGGATTAGTTATCCTTCTACTCTTGGCAGGTCATCAGCAAGATGACCTTAAATAGACAGCCCTTGGTCACTACTCTTGCATTTATAATTATCTTCCAGATTTCTCCATGATGTATGTTAAAAAAAAAAAAAAAAAACTCACTGTCATCTCGACTCATAGCGACCCCTCCTTAGGTTTCTGTGGTGATATCTCTAAGGAAGTAGATTGTCCAATATTTCATCAGAGGGCTGGCTAGTGGCTTTGAACCTCTCGCCTTCTGGTTAGCAGTCAAATGCCTTAGGCACTATGCCACCAGAGCTCTCATGATCTCAAACTTTGGAGGACACCAGAACCATCTGTGGCACTAAGGCCTCCTCACACAGCCTGATGGCTGTAAGTCTCCTCCATGGGCTGCTTCAGTCCCCTGTCCTTAGAGAGTACACAGGACAAAAGTTCGTTCTCATTTTCCTTAAAAAATATATTAGAATACTTGGAAGAACAGTGATTTTATCATCAGTTGTTTTCATTTTTTTTTCCTAATCTATTTCTAATTCTAATACTGTTATAAAAGAACATATTAATTAGCATAGTGCCTAAGGCACTTGACTGCTAACCAGAAGGCTGGAGGTTCAAACCCACCAGCCACTCCCCAGAAGGAAGGTTGGGCATTCCTACTTCCATAATGATACTGCCTCGGAAACCCAAGGAGGGGTCGCTATGAGTCGGGGCCGACTCGATGGCAAATAACAACAACAACATGCAAAGAAAATATACCAAACTAAATATGTGATGTTAGTTTAAAAGTGGAAAAATACACTTTTTTTAAGGGCAAAAGTAAATTAAAAATAAATGTCTATGTATTTGATAAAATGAACCTAGACACTTACACAGACATACATTAGTGGCAAAATAATAAATCAGGACAGGCTAATCAAAGTGCCAGCACAGATGGTACTTAAGACTTCCATGCTCTCCTTAGAAAGTACACAGTCAACTCTGACCACTGATGTCATGTAAACCCACATAGCTGCACAGACGTCAAAGTGCAAAATGAATTAATATTTAGTAATGCTTTGACTGGGCAATCTACTTCCATAGAGATACTGCCTTGGAAACCCAAAGAGGGATTGCTATGAGTCGGATTTGACTCGATGGCAGTGAGTTAGAGTTTTAATGATGAGTTTGATGAGTCTTGGAAGTAGCCCATTATAGACCCTCATAAGGTAGTTGAAATATGAAATATTACCTTGTCTAACCATGAATAAATAAACATTTAAACCAAACTTCTAAAATGTAACCACATGTCTCAGGAAATCTGTGACTATCCAACTCTACTATGTCTGAGTGATACACTGAAGTGCATTATGATATAGGGTAGTCAGGATCCAATAAGAGATGGAAAAATAGGTCTAAATAATTCTAAAGGTGTGAATAAAATCTTTCAAAGCAAGACTACCTTTAGAGTTTCTTTTAAAATCTGGCTGTAGATTCATATAAGAAATGCATGGTAAATGTAC
>NW_006921709.1:1500911-1501628 GCF_000298275.1 Orycteropus afer afer | reverse complement strand
ACTTCTGATTACCATATCTACCAACACAGCCATATCTTATTTCCACGTAAGTACTAGAATGCATTTTCTTTTCAAATATCATATGCTTTATGAGAGATAATAACATCCATTGCCAAATTGCATTAAAATACATTATCATTAAAAAATATATACTTACTCATCTAAAAAGAAGATATGGCTCTATGTAGAATAAAGGAAACACCCAAGTTCATAAAGTCCCTCAGTCATTCTAAAACATACAAAGAAAAAATTCCTTCTGCATAAATAAGTAAGTACATAAGCTACACTTACTGGTATTGATCAGAAATTGATTTGAGACCCCAGGATGATCGACATCATGTATTGCACTGGCAAAAATTGCTGCAAGAATCTCCAAATCTGTAAACACAGCCTGGAAAAATCAGACAACACAGATGATGTTACCATTCTATAATAAAGCGAATAAAAAGCATAACAAGTGGGAAACCAATTCCCAGAATCAAGACAGAAAACAAAATAAAATTTCCAAAGATAGCATCATAATGTGTCAGACAGAGAGTCTTTTAAGTAATGAAATACTCATGGACTTTTTAAGTGCAATCTTGGAAGAAAATATTTTATCTAATTTATTTTATCTCCTTACTCAACCCTTACCATGGGTCACATTTTAAAGAATATTATAAAAAAGTGTTGAAATTCTGTTTTCAAAAAAAAGTAACTTATTTTTAAAATATTTAA
>NW_006921709.1:1496332-1498930 GCF_000298275.1 Orycteropus afer afer | reverse complement strand
AAAAAAAAAATATATCAAAATAAGTAAGTAAAACAGACTGATTAGTGAAGAAGACAAAGTGCATGCACAATCCTCAGACTAGATATTAAGTCCTTGAATAAAATAAATGTGACAGAACTTAACCAGGATACCTGAAATATGGTGTGCATGATAACAGTCAAAGGCCGGTTACCAGACAACTCTGCTATTCTGAAAACATGAAGACCCCATTTGTTCACATCTTCTAGTTCCTGGGGTTAAAAAAAAAAAAAAATTAAAAAAATACTTGAATCCATGGACGTAACCCTTTAAAAAGTAGTAATTAAAATAAAGATTATTAACTTCTTTAAATGATTAATTCAAAATGTAATGGATGTACAGTTTAAGTACAGGCAAAGTTTAGGCAAGTTCACTTAAATGCACTTAAATGTAAACTGAATAGCACTGCTTAACCTTATGACTTTGCTAATACAACATATGTACACACTTTGAATATTAATCTCAAAGCATGTCTTCAGTGGCTAAAACTCATTCACTAAGTAGCATAGTGGCTAAAGCACTTGACTGCTAACCAGAAGGCTGGAGGTTCAAACCCACCAGCCACTCCTCGGAAGGAAGGCTGGGCAATCCTCCTTCCATAGTGATACTGCCTCGGAAACCCAAGGAGGGGTCACTATGAGTCGGGACCAACTCGAAGGCACATAACAACAACAACAAACCTTAGCTAACTCTCCTTAAAAAGATATATAAATATACAGAAAATATATTTCTCATTCTTTTAGTTCAAAGAATAAAATGTAGATGTCAAAAAGTCAAGAATACATATGCCAAACAGCCTGTCTAAATCCACATATTGATAAAACTCAAATAATTTCTAAAGAGGTTTATATAGGTTCAAACACATACACAGACACACATATGTGCATTTTCTACCTGTTTACAAGAGAAAGTCTCAGAATTCATTAGAAAGCATCATCATGTATTTATGGTCATGATTCCTGAAGGCATCATACCTTGGCAAGGACATCTTCTTGTTCAGTTTTAACTCCAAACCTTGGGATACTTGAATTAGTCAAACTAGAGCTGTGCATCAACTTCTTGACTCCACTGATCTGAGACATTGGCCTTTTCTTTTTCTCCTTTTCCTTCTGAGTCGGAGAAGGAATTTCCACCTCATGTTGCTTATCTTAAGAAATTTAGAAGATGCTTTACATTTATTATTGATTCCATCATTTTTTATCATAACACACATAACAGGACAGGATTTAACTGATCATTATATATTCTAGGAAATGTTCCCATGTTACACTCCTTGTAGAAAGTTGGGTATTCACAATGTGATATGAACTTAATTTCATAGCTTTGAATATAACTTACGTCAACTAACATTAAGTGTACTCTGTGGTTCTGTCACTGATAGAATCCCCTTATTTATTTATATTTTTTTCTTTAACAAGACTTACCATAATAGCTAGAAAAGCAAAACACATTGTTTTCATTGGTCATCAACTCTATTTCTATTTGAAATTCACAGTGGCTTGAAAATTACCCTTGCCAACTAAGGACTCTAATTATAATATCTACTTTGAAATGTAGAAACAATGTACACTGAGTCATAAAAACAACAATGTATGAGCCTAATGGCTTATCAAAGCGGTCACGCTGTGCAAGCAGAGGCAGCTTTTTGGCTGATTTAAATAATTTCTGCCGCTCTATATTTCCTATGCTATACCGAGATAAGGGTTATGAAGCTCCAAGGTTTTATGGGGGAGAGAATTTCTAATAGTATCTGATAATCTGATAAGTGAATATGCATGTGAACTAATTATTGTTTCCTAAGAGACATAAGATTTCTCAGTACAATTATCCACTATTTCAAGGCAGCAAACTCATCCTTGCACATCTATGTATTCAATAAATGCTTATTAAGTGTGCTAATTAGTTATAACAATTTTACTTGAAAGTGAAGTAAATCAAAGACATATTCAAGTCACTGACTTTCATTTATTACTTTTTATTACTGTGGATGGGGGGTTCTAGTACACTACACTTTCAGCTATTATCAGCAACTTTTTCTTCAACAATTGCATTGCACTTGCCTCATTGGTTGACTGGGCTTGGTGGCCACTAGGCAGTCAAATTACATTTACCACTAAAGTATATAGTGCCTAGTAATAATTGGCATTTAGTAAGTACTTTTGAATATATGCAGAGATCTCTATATAAGACATATTTTATGGTTTAGTCCTGTGAAAACACTGGCACTATAAAATCTTAATTCACAGAAGCCCTAAAGTTGAATAAAAACTAAAAGATTAAAAGAAAAAAAAAGTTACCTTAGATTTTCAGGCTTAGAGGCTCAAGTTATTAATACGGTGAGTGAAAACAAGTATAATTTCTAATGCTTGTGTGAGTTCTAAAATAGGTTGGTGCCTATAGCCTTCCAAAGCCAAATAAACAACTCAAAAGAAAATTTTAAAATTGCATGTTATTCTCACCTAAGAATGTGTTTGATATATACTCTGACACTTGATTTCCAGACCGACTCATTTCAGAGAGATGGGTAAGCTCTCGATTAAGCATCCTTTTAAACTGAAAAAAGAAAAAAAGAAAAAAAAA
>NW_006921709.1:1483062-1494417 GCF_000298275.1 Orycteropus afer afer | reverse complement strand
AAAAAAAAAAATCACTGCAGGCCACAGAGACAAAGGATTTAGTACAGTTAAGGCCAGAAAGATACCTATCTAAATCTCTAGCTTCTCTACCTGGCTGTAAAAGAATCTAGGAGAGCATTCATTTGGAAAACAATCCCCCTCCCCCTCGAGTAACTCACTATAATATCATGCATTAATGCCCTTACAGTAAATTAAATCCTTGCTTAATATACACAATTCATCTTTGGAAAACTGAGAATCTGCTGAACATGTTAAACATACATGCAATGAAACAGCTCCCCTTAATGTGGGATTGTCCATGCTATGAGCTAAAAGCTGCTATTAAGAACTGCTTGGTCATTACCAAGTCCTGTTCTATAAAAAGAGGAGTAGGTAAGGCTTTGAGCCATTACTATGCTCTTAGCAATCTATACAGAAAATGTGGTCCACCTGCCCTCCATGTACTTAACTTCTCTCTAACATAACTAAATAATGCAAACTTTCTGGAGGGCAATTGGAAAAGTTGGATGTGGACCCAGGTTTTCAAAGAACCACCTTGCACATTTGTAAGCAATGTGGTATGTTGCCATATGCACAAGCAGAAAAATGTGCACACTACCTGCAGATACGCTATACACATTACTAGATTTTTCTGGATGAAAGTAAAGAAAGAAGTACAATTTTCCTGACAGTTCACTTATACAATTAATCAAAATAAGCCAGCTAGAACAGAAAACAAAGGCAAAATAAGATGGTGAAAGGAATCCAACTACTGTACAGGCTGAATGACAGAGTGCATATTCCATTGATTATTTTTGCATCATACACATACATATTCAGACTACACTCCTCCATTTCTTCAAAAAACAAGGATATGGGCTGGAGAAACCATTCTTTACACATGCATCTCCTTACCAAGACCTTTGGGGTGCTCCAAAGAAGTCAATACTTCCTTTGAACATAATTGGAAGAGCCAGGATTTTAAGCAACCCACTATCTTTCCAAGGTAGAATATTGGGGATTTCCTAAAGACACATTTTTTAAAGAGTCAATTAAGTTATAATATGAGGTCACTTGCTAAAAGGAATGAAATTTGTTCTCTATTTTTGCTACTGATGTGAAATTTTTAGTTCAGGGAAGCTAAATTAATAACCACAGAAATTACTAGCTGTGCTTTCTCAATGAGTAGTTGATCTTACAAATGGTTGTGGAGTGAATAAATGGATGTACTAAACCATGCAACAATCATTCTTAAATGTAAGTGGAATTTCTCTCATTTTATGGTAACTACATAATATTTAGGATAACTACATAAAGTTACCTTGAGAGAAAGGATAAAATTAGAAAAGGTAATAAACTGGTTTCTTCCTAGAACATAGTTAAGTTCTCAACAGATTTAGAAGATATAAAATGTAGAACTGCCTTTCAAAGGGATTGGTTACAAAATATAGAGAATGTAGCTGACCATTAGATTTTCTTAAGAGTGACTTCTAAATATTTTCTATTGATAAACTCTTCAGATTGTTTTTCATCTAAACAGTCTGAAAACAATATATAGAAATATGGTTACAACTAGGAAAAAAAAAAAAAAAAAAAAACTTTCCAAGCAAGTGCTTCCAATCCTTTGTTCTCATTATGCACCAGTATGTCTGTGTGCAGCATTAGGAAGAGAAAATGCAGCTGAATCTGAATATTGTATTTTCCGTTTTAAACTACAGTTCTGTGATTTCTATTTTGCATTTAAGGACCA
Organism: Orycteropus afer afer; assembly: GCF_000298275.1. Taxonomy (NCBI): domain Eukaryota; kingdom Metazoa; phylum Chordata; class Mammalia; order Tubulidentata; family Orycteropodidae; genus Orycteropus; species Orycteropus afer. The sequence goes on along the minus strand of NW_006921709.1, from coordinate 1,492,688 downwards.
AAATAAAACAAAAAGTCAAAATTAAAATATTCTTAAATGTAATTCCCTGAATGTAAGCATTCATGCCAGTATGTTACCTACTATATTACATGTTCTCCTAGAATTAATGAAGAAGGGGGTACAAGTTAAACACTAAGACAATGCTTACCCACTCCCCCTACAACATTTTGCTAAAAACCATGTGAATATGCTACATTGGAATACACTACCAGTTTGGTAGATTACAGGCTTTTTACAATAAGCACTGCATTGGCTATATAAAAATACAGTCTTCAAGACACAGAGTAACACCAAATATATCTATATTTGTCCTTCTTAATAGTTTTTATTGGTATACCATTAAAGGTTCTAGCAAAAGTTTTCCTCAAAAAGATAAGCACTAAAATTCTGTATTTAGGTTCTTTGAGGTACTGTTCATAATTATAATACCAACATGAAGTCCTTAGAAATGCATCAAATATGGGCTGGCTAAAAGCTAAAAGATGAATTCAGGGGGAATTAAAATATTTCTTATATTGCACTATACTTTTTTTTATATTTCTGAAATATTATTCTAAGGGCTAGCAGAATTCAAATAACGAAAGTTGCATATTTATGAAACAATGGAAAAGATCTAGATCATCCATAGATTTAAAGAGAGGTAGGAGTGAATGACTATTTGGACAACTATAACTTAAATAAGTTTTTCTTAGAATTCAAGTACATCTCACAGCAATAGAGAAATTTTCCTTTAAAACAAAGAAACAAAGAAAATGCAAAGCATTTCATTCTGAGAGTTGTTAAAATAATGGAAAACGAATCTAAATATTCATTGTGATTGGCTTAAATATTCATGAAATAACTTCAATTTCTGAAGGAATGATTCAGAACAAGGATTTAAAAAAAAAAAAAACCTCTTGCTTCCATTATGGAGATAAAAGATAAGATCACCATGCACTATCGTGGAGCACGTAAAAATCTTGTTAAGCAAAAACAGAAGCTAATTAAATTGTGTAATATTTTTTTGAGATTGACAAAAGTAACAGTTTTATACAAACTTGTAATTTCTTTCAGTTTTGTAAGTACTCAGGTTTTCATTACAGTAATGTGTCACTTAAACAGTCAACTGATATCCATTGTTAATGTCAGCTAGAGATTTATATCCAATGGAGAAAAAAATAATCACACTCCTCTTCAGGTTAATGTAGTACAGATTTTTCAAAAGAGACACCATTAACTACATATATTTTAAGTGCCACATACTGACCAGAATCCTAAAGCAGTATAAGTAATTTGGTCCAATAATTTATTTCCAACAAAGTTATTTAATTACCTTGATATTTTAAAGTAAAACTGAAATAACTCATGATAAAGGAAAGAACCACTGCAAAGCTATTTTAACATGCAAATTACATCTAATAAATTATATACTCTTGATCTTGACCACTAAAATCACATATTTCTTTCTTAATTCATGTCTAAGGAAAAAATTATATAAAATGACTTAGAAAGCATAGATTTCAGTATAATTTACTAAAATTATCAGTTATGTAATCAGAATGATCAGGAGTTTCCAAAGGCTAAAAAAAATCTTACCTTTATGTAGCCCCATGACACTGACAGTAAATAATTTACTTCAGGCATTTTTGATTGATTAATATATATACAGATAATATGCTCTGAAATATGTGTATCTTCAAAACTTGATACTTTAACAATCTCCACAATCTTGTAGGATTTTAGAGATTTTTGAGAATTAAGTGTATATAAGAAAGTCTCGCATTAGGTTCCACCGAGCAGTCTTCCCATTGAACACATGCCATTTATAAAACTCCAGAATGGAACAAAATTCAACAATTATTCTGAATAAAGAGAATTCATGTGATAAAGAAATCTCTAAAGATCTTAGGGTCTGCATCTTTCTCTCCCTGTGCTCCAGGGCTTAATGAATAATGTATGTCAAGATGCTAAGCTGCAAGAAAGACCAGTTCTGTCAAAAGCTACCAAATAAGGAACTGCGGGGAAACCGCGGAAACAGAGACAAAAAATCCCTCCCATAAAACCCCAAGTGAACACCAATCACATTCCATCCTTAAGGGTGTAAGGCCAGGGGCGTGGCCCCAGTCCAGGCTGCTTTTTGATTGGCTGGCAAGGGCAAACCTTCCAGGAGGATCTCTAAACTCCATTTAACAATGGTAACCTTACAGCTGCAAGGCTGCCATGTGAAAATATGAATGGGATTTTCCTCCTCACAGTGATGAATACGGACCACAAAACTCTCACAAATTTGTAGTTGATTTTTAAATAAGGATGGTTGATCATTTTGGAGTCATTTCTGTGAATTTTAATATTCTCTTTTAATATTCTTACTGCTTTTCCCGTCAAAATAAAAGTGGCTCTATAATGAAAATCAGGCATTTTAACTACTTCCCTCTTTTCAATCCAAAAGTGGCTTCCTTGTTGACACACAATTACCAAAGTTCCTCCCTCTGCCCAACGTATAAAACATACAAAATACAGTGCCTATGAATCACAAATCACACAGTGTGTCCTCTGTTGTGACATAGCTGTTCTGAGCTCCTTTTGTTTCTATTGTTACATGTGTCTGAGCTCCATAATCTTTGAATTTCTAAGGATGGTGGTAATTTATTATACAGCTGGTTTTGGGGGAAAACACACACACACACACACACACACAAAAAAAAAACAATATCTGAAAGCTAATGTCCTGCATGTGCTTAAAGATGGTAGTCTTATATATAGATTTCAGTATGTATTTACTTCTCTAAAAATTTACTATACATTTTGGTCATGCTATCAGAAGGGACCATTCCCTGGAGAAGGATATTATGCCTGGTAAAGTGGCGGGTCAGCAAAAAAGGAGAAGGCCCTTAACAAGATGGACTGACATAGTGGCTGCAACAATGGGCTCAGATATAGAAAGGATTGTGAGGATGGTTCACAACTGGTCAGTGTTTCATTCTGCTATACACAGGGTCACTATGAGTGAGAGGTGGCTTGATGGCATCTAGCAACAACAAAGATTTACACCCTTGGAAACCTCATGAGGTGGCCTATGGGGTCGCTATAGGAGCTCTGGTGGCATAGTGCCTAAGGCATTTGACTGCTAACCAAAGGCTGGCAGTTCAAACCCACCAGTCACTCCTCAGAAGGAAGACTGGGCAATCTACTTCCGTAGTGATACCGCCTGGGAAACCCAAGGAGGAGTAGCTATGAGTCTGATCCAACTCGATGGCAGTGAGTTTCTATTTTGCTCAGAAGAGAACGTGTTTATGACTGTGCAAAGTCAAGAAAGGAATGTGAATGGATCTTAAAAACACAGAATTACACTCAAGGGTAATTAGGCCTTTTTACAAGGAGGATTATCTAAGAAATCTATATTTTTTTGAAGGAAACAATCTTTTCTATTTGGTTTTAGACAGTATCATTCAGTCCCTATGAAGCCAAGAGGTTTTGTGGAAGAGAACTGAGGGAAATCTAACTTTACTCTTGTTGTTAGGTGCTGTCCAGTAGATTTTTGACTCACGGCCATCTATATGACAGAGTAGACCTGCCCCATTGGGTTTTCTAGGCTGTAATCTTTATGGAGAAAATTGCCAGGTCTTTTTTTTCTCCCTGGAGGTGCTAGGTGGGTTTGGCTGGTAACCTTTTCAGTCAGCAGCTTGGTAGTTAACTGTTACACCACCTACTTTAGCATAAAGTTCTATCCATTATACTTTATCTCCATCTCAAAGTCTGTACTTATTCAATGCTTTTATGTCTTACCAATATGGTTAGTCTATAGTCTTCCTGCCCTTTCAGTATTGCTGTATCGGGTTTGTCTGCCTTGTTTTTATTGTTAGGTACTGTCAAGTCAGTTCTGATTCATAGTGGCTCTATGTGCAACAGAATGAAACACTGACCGCATAGCTAACATGTTCCTATCATAAACACTCCTTTCGCACTCTGCCTCTTTGACAGTCTATTCGTCCTTTGCTGCTAAAGTCACAGTTCACACTACTGTGTTCATTTTTTATTCATCAACCAGTTGCCATTGAGTCAACTGTGATTCATGGCCATCCCACCTGTGTCAGGAGAACTGCATTCCACAAGGTTTTCAATGGCTTATTCTTCAGAAGCAGATCTCTAGGTCTTGAGGTGTCTGTGGATGGACTGAGTGTTAACTATCAGCACCATCTGGGATTCCTTTGAATCCTCCACAAAATAACTTAAAACTCCAACACTTCACAAAAAACTGTCCCCAGAAGAATACTAAGTCCTTCCTTTTGCTGGTATTTCATTCCCCTTAAATTCTCTGAAGTGTTCCACACTATTTGATCTCTCTTCCCACTTTCTCTCAAATCCCCAGACCCTGAACTTTCTTGGTTTTCTTCCCACTCCTCTGACAATGCCTTCTTTGCATTTGTCTATTTATCTTCTAGGTCAGGATATCCATGAAGATACTGTTTTAGCCCTACACTCTTCAATGACAGCTTCTAACTTGAAATCTATCTAACTTGAACTCTAGTACCATATTTCCAGATGACTATAAGATATTCTCCCCTCTTGAATGTTCTGCCAAGTCACCTCCAATTGTTTTCAAAATTGATTGCTTAATTTTTCTCTTTATAGTAGGTCTTATCACACCTATCGTCATTTCAGTCAGTGCCACAATTCATTTCAGTCACCTAATTCTTCCAGTGTCACAGATTGAAAATGGTGACTCTTTCCTTCAATTTAGTAGGTGTTTCATGTGCATAAGACACTAACTCAAACTCACTGCCGTCAAGTCAGTCCTGACCCATAGCGACCCCCACTTGGGTTTCCGAGGTGGCATCTCTACGGGTGTAGATTGCTCAATCTTTGTTACAAGGAGTGGCTAGTGGTTTTGAACTGCCAACCTTGTGGTTAGCAGACAAATGCCTTAGACAATACACCACCAGTGTCAGACACTACTAATGTTAAATATAAATCACCTACCTGAGTCCTTAAGTAACCCTGATGTGTTGCCTTCTCATTATCGCCTTCCCTCCTTCACCCAGTTTTGTTACTAAGTTCTGTCTCCTATAAAATGCCTTTTCCTTCAATTTGTTCCTTTCCATTTCCACTCTCAACAGCTCAATCCACAGGCTTAGAAACTTGAAGAGACGGAAGGTTCTTTTAACATTATTGTCTACGATCTTCTGATTTCCACATAACTGAAGAAAGACCTGGCATAGTGCCTATGGCATTTGACTGCTAACCAGAAGGCTGGCAGTTCAAACCCACCAGCCATTCGTTGGAAGGAAGATTGGGCATTCTACTTCCGTAGCAACACCGCCCCGGAAACCTAAGGAGGGGTTGCTCAGAGTTGGATGCCACTTGATGGCAATTTTTTTTTTTTTTTTGGTTTTAGAAGTAAGACCTACAAAGAGAAAATGACTTGCCGGTATTCACTCAGGTATGCCAGACCTGATAGTAGGAAGCCATCTTAGACACCTAGCTCAATTGAACCTTCAGATGACTCCAGCCTCTGCTGTCAATGGACTACAACCACAAGAGGTCCAAAGCAAGAATATCTAACTAAGCTTAGTTATTGCACAAAATCATGAGGAATAATAATAAATTGATAGTCACAATCAACCTGACAGCAGGGAGGCTTTTTTTTTTTTTTTAAGTTAAGAGATGCTGTGTTATGCAGCAAAAAATAACTAGAACAGTTACTATGAGAATTAAATGAGATAATACATGCAAAGCACTTAAAATAACATCTGATACATGTTGCTTTTGTTAGTTGCTGTCAAGTAGGTTCTGACTTACCTGGTCTTCTTGCTGTTGTTATTAGGTGCTTTAGGTATGTTATTAGGTGTTGTTACTAGTTCCTACTCATACTGATCCTGCGTTAAATGGAAAGCAACACTGCCTGCGCCATCGTCACACTCATTGCTATACTGAGCTCACTGTTGCAACCACTACGTCAATCTCATTGAGGGTCTTCCTCTCTTTCACTAACCCTCTACTTTACCATGTATGATCTCTTTCTCCAGAAAATGGTCCCTCCTAATAGAATGTCCTAATTGCATGACATGAAATCTTGCCATCCTCACTTCTAAGGGGCATCAAGGTCATACTTCTTCTAAGATAGATTTGTTCATTCTTCTGGCAGTCTATAGCATATTTAATATTAGTCATCAACACCATAATTTAAATGCATCAATTCTTTGGTTTCTTTATTCATTGTTCACCTTTCACATGTATATAAGTCAGTTAAAAAATAACATGGCTTGGGTCAGGCCCATCTTAGTTCTCAAGGTGTCATTTTTTATTTTTATCAGCTTGAAGAGTTCTTCTGCAGCAGCCCAATGTAACATGTTGTTTGATTTCTTGACTGCTGCTTCCACAGGCATTGACTGTGGATCCAAGTGAAATGAAATCCTTGACAACGTCAATCTATTCTGCGTTTATCATGATGCTGCTGTTTGGTCCAGCTGTGAGAATTTTCATCTTATGTTGAGGTGTAATACATACTGAAGGCTGTAGTCTTTGTTCTTCATCAGTAAGTGTTTGCAGTCCTCTTCACTTTCAGGTTTCTGAGGTGGCATCTCACAGTCTCAATCCTGAGACTGTGTTCTTCTTGATATAGTCTAGCTTTTCCAATTATTTCCTCAGTATATAGATTGAATAAGTATGGTGAAAGAATAAAATCCTGATGCACATCTTTTCTGATTTTAAAACATGCAGTATTCCCTTGTTCTGTTTGGACAACTTCCTTCTGATCTATGTAGTTTCCTCCTGAGCACAATTAAGATTCTGTAATTCCCATTCCTCACAATGTTATCCATAATTTGTTAGGATCTACACAGTTGAATGTACTTGTATAGTTAACAAAACACAAGTAAACATCCTTCTGGTATTCTCTGATTTCAGCCATTTGGCATCAGCAATGATATCCCTCATTCTACATTCTCTTCTGGATGTGGCTGGAATTTCTGGCAGTTCACTATCAATATACTGCTGCAACTGTTTTTGAATTATCTTCAGCAAAATTTTACTTGCATGTGACACTAATGCTACCATTCAATGATTTCCACATTTTGTTGGATCTTATTTCTTTGGAATGGGCACAAATATAGATCCCTTCCAGTTGGTTGGGCAGATAGCTGTCTTTCAAATTTCTTGGCCTAGACCACTGTATGCTTCTGCATTGCCTTATTTTTGAAACATCTCAGTGGGTATTCCATCAATCCCTGGAGCCTTCTTTTGCCAATGCCTTCAGTGCAGTTTGGGCTGCTTCTTTCAGGACCATTGGTTCTTGGTCATAGGCTACCTCCTGCGGTGGCTGAATGGTGACCTACTCCATTTGGTACAGTTACTGTGTTTGTTCCTTCCTTCTTCTTTTGAGGCATTTATTTCTTTATGTGTTCATTTGGCGAGACTCCATAGGCTTCAGAGTTGGGCTAGCTATAATCCTTATGCAAGCCACTCTTCATCCCTGGATTTTCTGCAGTATCACTGAGTGGGTTCCAATGGGCAACTTTTGTGTTATTAGCTGAGTGCAGACTGTGCCTCTCAGAGACCTTCCTTCAATCTTCTTTTGATGCTTCTTGCATCATTCAAAATTTGTCTATAGAATCCTTCAATATTGCAATTGGAAGATTGAAGTTTTTTTTTTTTTTTTTTTTTTTGAGAAATGCCAAGGGTGTTCTTCCCTTTTCGGTTTTCTAGTACCAGGTCTTTGCATATTTCATAATAATATTTTGCCTTCTTGAGCTGCCCTTTGAAATCTTCTGTTCAGCTTTTTCACTTCATCATTTTTTTCCATTCATTTTAATGACTCTATGTTCAAAAGAAGGTTTCAGTCTCTTCTGACTCCACTCCCATTTTGGTCTTCATTTCCTGTTTTTTGATGTCCTTTTCCTTTCTTCATGCATGATGTCCTTGATGTCATCTCACAACTTGTCTACATTTTGGTCATTAGTGTTCAATGCATCAAATCTATTCTTGAGATGGTTTCTAAATTCAGTTGAGATATACTCAAGGTCGTGCCCTGGCTCTCATGGACTTGTTTCTATTTTCTTCAGCTGCAACCTAAATTTGCATAGGAGCAATTGATGGTCTGTTTCACAGTTGGCACCTGGCCTTGTTCTGACTGATGTTATTGAGTTTCTTCATCGTCTCCCTCCACAGATGTAGCTGATTTGATTCCTCTCTATTCCATTTGGTGAGGTCCATGTGTATAGTCACCATTTATGTTGTTGAAAAATGGTATTTTCAATGAATACACTGTCAGTCTTGCAAAATTCTATCATGCGATCTCCAAGGTTTTTTCTATCACCAAGGCCATATTTTCCAATTATTGATCCTGCTTCTTTGTTTCCAACTTTTGCATTCCAATCATCAATAGTTAGTTATCAAAGCATCTTGATTGCATGTTTGATCAATTTCAGACTACAGAAGTTGGTAAAAGTCTTCAATCACGTCATCTTTGGCATTAGTGGTTCGTATGAATTGGTCTTTCATGTAGGTGATGTTAACCTCTCACTGATAGCATTGTACTTCAGGATAGATCTTGAAATACTCTTTTGACTATTAAAGCAATGCCATTCCTCTTCACTTTGTCATTCCTGGCATAGTATACCATATGTTCTGTTCAAAATGGCCAATACCAGTCCATTTCAGCTCATTAATGCCTAGAATATCAATCTTTATGTGTTCCACTCCACATTCCAATTATTAATGGATGTTTACAACTGTATCTTCTCATTTTGGGTTATGCCACGTCAGCAAATGAAGGGTCCAAAAGCTTTACTACATCCATGGTCGACATCATTTAAATGCTGACTATACTTTGAGAAGGCACCTCTTCCACAGTCTTATTTCAAGCACCTTCCTACCTGATGGGCTTGTCTTCTGGCACTTTATCAGATAATATTTTTTCTGCTATTCATAAGATTTTCATTGGCCAATTTTTTCAGAAGAAAATCACCAGGTCCTTCTTCCCAGTATGTCTTATTCTGAAAGCTCTGCTAAAACCTTTCCACCATAGATGACTCTACTGGCATTTCAAATACTGATGGTATAGCTTCAAGCATCACAGCAACAGGGAAGCCACCACAGCATGACAAACTGATAGACATGAGATAGGACTCATCTGATACACAGTGATAAGTATTAAATAATGATGAGAATAACTATTTAGTTATCGGACCTGTATTTTTCAATTCATAGGCCTAAGGTGTTTTTTTTTTTTTTTTTTAATATACCTTGTTTCAGTCCAACTGCATCATATCACTGCATATCTCAGACCCAAAATACTGTAATTGTTTCTTAGTTAATCTTATCTCTGGCTTTCATCCTTCGAATACCATACCAAGCTCTACTGGCAGGCTAATTTTCCTCAAATCCAGCCTTAGCCTATCACTCAGCATTGCCTGCACCATATCCACATTTCTGTGTAAAGCTCTATACACTGCTACCATCTGACACTAATGCCCAGCTTCAAGCCCATTATTTTTTTTTTATTAGGATTTGGGTGAAGATTTACAGAGTAAATTCACTTTTCATACAGCAGTTCACATATACTTTGTCTCATGACATTGACCAAAATTTACAATGCAGCAGCTCCCCTCCCACTTCCTCCCCATAGTTACCTCCTCCCAGTGTCCATC
>NW_006921709.1:1456777-1481876 GCF_000298275.1 Orycteropus afer afer | reverse complement strand
AAAGTTTGGTTATCCATTCCTCAGTTGTTGGACATCTAGGTTGTTTCCAAGTTTTGGCTATTGTAAATAGTGCTGCGATGAACATCGGCATGCATATATCTGTTCTTATTACGGCTCTCACTTCTTTAGGGTATATACCTAGTAATGGGATGGCTGGGTCAAATGGTATTTGTATTTCCAACTTTTGAAGGAATCTCCATACTGACTTCAAGCCCATTTTCATTGCTCTTTAATTACACTGTTCTGTTCCTAAAGGACTAGTAATCCATCCATCCCTACAGATATAGCAGCAAATCCCACTTTACTTTGCTTTTGTTGTTAGCTGCTGTCAAGTTGGACTGACTCACGACAGCCCCGTGCACAATGAGATGGCACCATTGTAATCCACAGGCTTTTCAATGGCTGAATTTCCAGAAGTAGATCCCTAGATCTTTCTTCTTATTCTCTATCTTTACTCACACTGAATTCACTGCCTAGTAGTCCCTCCTTCCTCTCTCTTACCAACTTCACACTGGTTTTTCAGTCAGATTTAAATAATTCAAGGGACATCTCAAGACCAAATATTCCAGACTTTTCCTAACCTTCTCTTAACTCTTCTACGTTCATTGATTTAATATTAAGCTCCACTCTTGTAGCATAATGGTTAAAGGACTCGGCTGCCAACCAAAGGGCCAGCGGTTCGAACCCACCAGTTGCTCTGTAGAAGAACGATGGTGCAATTTGCTTTCATAAATATTTACCTCCTTGGAAATGCTACGGGGCAGTTTTATAGGGTCACTATGAGTTGGAATTGACTCTATGGCAGTGTATGTTTTTTGGGGGAGGAATTAGGATCAAAGTTCTGGGAGCTGTTATTAATCAAAAAGCAAATCTATAGAGCCTGAAAAATACTTAGTTCTATTAAAGCTTAACAAATGCTCATCTAATTGCTAAATGCTCCTTGAAGAATTCTGCAACAAAGTTGTGGCTGTAAGCTTCCATGTGCTACACAGAACTACTTTATAGGGTCGTCTTGGCTGCAACCTTTACTGAAGCAGTTTGCCTGGACTTTCTTCCGCAGAACTGCTGGATAGGTTCAAAGTGCCAATCTCTGGGTTAGCATCAGATTGCAAACCATGTGTGCTACCTAGGCTCCTGAGGCAAAGTTAAACTTCAGATATTAAATACAGTAACCTTAGCAAACACTACAGTCTCTCTAAAGATATTTGGTCTTCCTTCACTTTCAAATGCCTTAAACAAAAAATTTTTTAGAGGGAGACAATAATCTTGAATTAATTTATAACCTGTAATTTCAATAATAGAAAATAAATACATTTTTATATTATGAAACTACTTTCTTTGATTAACACTGATATTAAAAAATTAATGTTGATAATCTATTTGGATTTACTGCCCTCTAGTGATAATAGATCTCCATGTGATTTAAGAAAAGCTCTATTTCTGAGAAAAAGGAAACACATTCACAAAAGAAAGCATAGTTTAGAAGTAGTAAGGAGGCTTGAGATTAAGAACATTTACAGGCTGACATTTTAAATCAGATAATCATCTGAAAGAAACTAAAAATCATTCTTTAATTATCCCGGTTTTAAATTTTCCACACTTAAATAAGAAACGTTCATAGCACTAAGTTATACTTTTACTGAGAGAAGTTCCAAAATAAGAATTTTTGTTGTTTTTGAGAGGTTCCTTGAATCTGAAATAACAAGGGACTGATCTGATAGCTGTGTGTACATTTATTTTCCACTTGGACTCATTTTGTTATTAAATGTGAATACGTTGCTGCTGTTGTTGTGTGCCATGGTCAGATTCCAAATGAGTGACATTGTATAACTGAGTAGAACTAGAACTGCCCCAGAGGGTTTCCTAGACCATGCTGGTAAGTATGAATCACCAAACTTTAGGTTACCAGCTGAGTACTTAACAACTGCATTACCAGGGATCCTTAGTGTTAATACAGTATTCTGTAATTATTGATACAGTTTGAATTCACACATAGTAGATAAAAGCATTTGCACAATTTTGTATCTTACCTGCAGTCAATCTAGCTGAAGTTATCAGCATCATGAGCATCATCATACTGAGATAATTTTCCCAAAACCCAGAGCTAATGTATAGAAAGACACTCTTACAGATTCAAATATTCAAAGCAACAAGTTCAAATCTCCAAAGTATAATATGGTACCACTAGAGGTACTTCAGGTCCAAGAAAGTCAAGACTAGTAGCAATGAGTGCAAAATAGAGATTCTTTAATTCAGCAAATTACTCAGCACCACCTATATGTTGACTAGGTACCTGGATGGTGCAAATTGACTACTAACAAAAAAGCTGGTGGTTCTAACCTACCCATTCATGCTGCCAAAGAGAGGACTGGTGATATTCTTCCCAAAAGATTATGGCTAAGAAAACCCTATGGAGCTAAACTAAGTTTTACACTTTAATACATGGATTTGTCATGAGTCAGAATGAACTCCATGGCAACAGGTGTTTTGTTTTTTTCCTCCCCCAGTGTGCTAGCTACTGTTCCAGGTACCAAGGAAAAATAAATCAGCAAATCACCTGCTCTGAAGGAGCCTACATATTAGTGTATGGAGACAGAAACAAAACAAGTATGTTCAGTAGCCATCCAATTTCCTTTTAGTGCGCCTTCCTACACTGCAGAGGCTGGACAATCAACAACAACAAAAACCATATAATGAATGTCCCTGCAACTAGGATTTCAAATATGACATAATTTCTTCCAATCAGAGGAGCCTCTGTTGCCTCCCACAAAGTAAAAAGTTGTCAATATAACTGTTGCTTGTTTCTTTTCTATTTAGATAATCTGCTGCTTCTCTCTGGCTGTTTTGAGAACTTCTATTTACTTCTGTAGCTTTTTTAGGAAGCCTCTGGATGTGGGTTCTTATTTAAATTTTCCTGTTTAGGATTCATTAGACTAGGAGCTCTGGTGGTGTAGTGCCTAAGGCATTTGACTGCTAACCAGAAGGCTGGTGGTTCAAGCCCAACAGCCACTCCATGGAAGGTAGGCTGGGCAATCTACTTGCCTAGATATACTGCCTCTGAAACCCAAGGAGGGGATGCTATGAGTTGGAAACAGCAGTGAGTTTGGTTTTGGTTTAGACTTCTAGAATATTTCCTCTTTTTCATTCTTTCTACTCTTTTCCTCTGTCATTCAAATTAGATATATGTTGCTATACTGCTGGAAAAGAAAGTCTTACTATAATTTAGAAAAAACAGTGGACGGTTAGATTACTGTCATTAATACTACAGCAATCATTTTTATTAAAGGTAATGCTTTTTCTAAATTAAGTATGATTGTTCTTATACTGGAGCCAAAGTGGTACAGTGGTTAAAGCACTCAGTTGGTAATCAAAAGGTCAGCAGTTGGAACCCACCAGCTGCTCCATGGAAGGAAGATGTGGCAGTTTGCTTCTGTGAAGATTACACCTTTGGCAACCCTGTGGTGCAGTTCTATTCTGTTCTATAAGGTTGCTTATGTGTTGGAAATGACTCGACAGCAGTTGGCTGGATTTTTACACCTTCAGACTAAATTACTGACACTCCAATATCATTTTTAAAAATTTCAATTTTTACATATATAATAACACATCTGTTTTCACATAAAGTAAGGGACACCTTTATATTTAGGAAGAGAGAGTATAAGAATTTTTACTTCTGCAAATAGAAGACAGTAAGGAAAAACATAATAAAATAATACCAAAAAAAAAAAAACCTTCTGCTTTATTGCACCTTCCAAATCTGAATCTAACATCCTGTGAGACATGGTAAGTCACTGACATATGTTAAGTGGAATAGAATGATCAAACACACTACAATTCTTTGATTCCAGGAAATTAGGCCAAGTTGGAAAGCTCCTTTGAAGACATCGAATACAACCTCCTACCCACACCCAGATGGGAGTGCAACTACAACTCTTCATAAATAATGGTCAGCCTTTCCTGGATTTTCCTATTGCTATACAAGTTCATTTCACTTCTGGGTGAATGAAGTTTTGAAAAATTTCTTTCCTGTATTGAGCTGATACTATACTTCAAAAGAAGTTCTTTATGAATGTCTTACCATTGGTTTAATTCTGGACACAAGCATATGTAAACACAGTATGGTTCAGGGTCTGTGGAAATTTTAAAAGTTGCAATGAACAGAAGAGTAGTTAGGATCCTTTGCCATCTATGCAAGAAACACTACAGGTCTTGCAAATAGTGATCAACAGTTAAACAAGTGCAATTACAGCTTGGGCTGTCACATTCTCCTGATAGCTATGGAAGCAAGCATGTGAACTAGAACATAAGAACTTCCATTTGGGAAGAAAACACACCAAGCAGTTGGCTTTTATAGCTTCCAAGGCAGAAGTTCTAATAACTCACAAAATTGCATTTCTCTAAAGTCCACGTTGCTGTTGTCATGTGCCATCGAGTCGGCTCCGACTCATAGTGACACTACGTACAGCAGAACAAAACGCTGTTGTAGTAGAAGCTATCATTCATTATGTGTCTACTATGCACCCAAAATGTGCTGATTCTTTTCTTTGCATTATCTCATCTTTACTTAATAATAATGAGCTATGGGTGGATAGATGGGTGGACAGGCTTAACAATCAGATATGTCTAGGCAGAGGGCAGTGCCCATGACCATGAATAGGGTTGGCAGGCAACATTTCTACATGTGTGTTTGTATGTTCTATAAGAATGTCCAGGTGTATATTAGGGCTGACAAGGGACAAGGCTGAGTTATTTCTTGGCCACAGCCAGCTACCCAGAGGGAGAGAGTAGTTGAATCCGTGGGCTCAGGACCATAGTCTCAAGGGACATTAAGCTCAATAGGCATAACATACTACACAAAAACATTGTTCCACATCCCACTTTGGTGAGTAGTGACTGGGATATTAAAAGCTTGCAAGTGGCCATCTAGATGCAAAGATGGGTCCAGAGCAAAGAAGAATGAAGAAAACCAAGGACACATGGAAACAATTAGTCCAAAGGACCAGAAGAACTACATGGGGCCTGACTACCACTGTGAACCACTCGGAGGGGGATCCATGTAGGATATCCTAGATAGAGTGGGAGAACAATGTAGAACAAAACTCAAATTCATTAAAAAAAAAAAAAAAAAAAAGACCAGGTTTGCAGGTTGATAGAGCCTGGGTGAGACCCCTGAGACTATGGCCCCTAGCTACCCTTCAAGGCCTGGAATTGAACTCACTCCTGTGGCTTCCAGCCAAATAACAGACAGGCATATGGGCTGAACATTTACATCAGGTAGATACACAACCTGGAGCAATAAATCATGGGAGAACAGGAGGGCAGTGTATGCACAGGGAGACAGATCGAGAGGCAGGAGTGCATGGGAGGGAAGGACACAGGGAAGAGTTGACTATGGGGAGGAAATGTGAAGAGAGCTGTTACATTGTGGGGAACTGCAGTCAATGTCTGGTGGCATAATGCCTAAGGCATTTGACTGCTAACCAGAAATCTGGTGGTTCAAACACACCAGCTACTACTTGGAAGGAAGATTGGGCAATCTACTTTCATAGAAATAGTGCCTCAGAAACCCAAGAAGGAGTCACTATGAGTTGAATCAACTCAACTGCAGTGAGTTTGGTTTTGGTTTTGGTCATGAGACAAATGTGTATGAACTGCTATATGGAAAATGGATTTGCTCTGTAAACTTTCACCCAAATCACAATAAAAATGAAATAAATAAGTAAATAAATAAAAGTTAACAATGAGCTATTATATCTCTTAATATGCCTAAGAAGATTATAATTCCCCTTTTGCCAATGAGCTAATTCTAATTTACAGCAAACCCATGTATCAGTAGAAATGTGCCCCATAGGGCTTTCACTGGCTGTTTTTTCAAAGCAGATCAACAGGTCTTTCTTCTGAGATGTGTATAGTTGTCCTTGAACTTCCAACTTTTCAGTTAGTAGCCAAGCACATTAAACACTGGCACCATGAGCCTTAAAGTTTCAACCACCACATCTATTCATGCAACTCCCAAGTCAAGTCCTGCCCTTCCATCAGAAATCAGTCCTGATACTATAAGATCTGTAGGACATTTCTATTTCAATTCATAACATCATCTCAATTTCATCTCTAATAATTTCACTGCCATATGGTGCACCTACACCCTCCCCATCTCAAATTGTCTTCTCTCCCCATTATTCCGGTTTAGAATGTCACATTCTGGTCACAGCCCCCTATGTCTTATATATCCTGTCACCTTTCCCAGGCAATCTTTCTCCTACACATTCCTTTCTTTTCATTCCAATCCTGCGCAAGCCCATAGTACTTCTGTATCTAATTCCCCAATAGATTGCACTTGCTTTCAATATTTCCCCTCAGCATGAACCATCTCTCATACCACCACCAGATTCATCTTTCTAAAATCACTTTGATATTATTTTCCTACCAATGAAACTGTAAGAGTTCTTTAGGACGTATAGATTCATATGCAGACAGTGTAGCCCGGCATTTAAGGCACCGTGCAGTTTGGCCCCAATCTACCATCCTCACATGTGCCTCCCCTGCCATCAACAGAATCACTGTTCCTAGTAGGCTCCCTCTTCCAGAACACCCACCACCTACCAGCCCATGTTCACAAACACTGAAGCTAAATCCACAAGAGTGTCTCATCCTAACTCTGCTTCACCTGGTCCCTGGAAGACCCTTTCCCTCTTCTGCTGCATACGTGAATCCTCAGTGTTCAAGACTCAGCTTAGGCATCACTTTTCTTGGGATCCTTCACCATTCTCTGGTCCTCTGTATTGAACATTCTCTGAAATCCTCCATAGGACTGAAACACATGTATTTATTCCATCGGTCATTACCAAAAAACAAGCTTACTTTCTACAAAGCTAGCTGTATTTTCAATGTGTATACTTACACATTTTTGTATCTATCTACCTATCTACACGTGTTTGAAATCAAGGATATATATATATATATATATATATATATATATATATATATATATATATATAGGAGCTCTGGTAGCATAGTGGCTAAAAGCACTTGACTGCTATCCAGAGGGCTGGCGGTTCAAACCCACCAGCCACTCCTCGGAAGGAAGGTTGGGCAATCCTACTTCCGTAGTGATACTGCCTCGGAAACCCAAGGAGGGGTCGCTATGAGTCGGGGCCGACTCGACGGCACATAACAACAACAACATAACAACATATATATAAATCTAAGATCATCTCTAAGAACTTTTGATGCATATTCCTACAGGAATAAGACTAACACAAAAATCCCTTAGTGAAAGCCAAGTGTGGATTGAAGTTGTCTTCAACCAAAAGGTACAAAACAAAATCTTCTAATGATTTATTTCTCGTATGAAAATGGGAAAGAGGCCAAGGAGCAAACACAAATAATACAGACAAAACCTATTGAAAATTTCACTCATATGTGGTGATGTCAATAAAGACAAAATCAGGAAATTATTTCTAGCAACAAAACATTTTTATTCACTACAAGATAAAAACTTTAACAAAATCTTCTGGATCACTCTAACTTTCCTGCATTTTGTTACTTCATCTACAAAATGATGGAGGAGGTGAACAGGGTGATCTCACAAATCTTTTTCACCTCTAAGGACTTTTAGATTAAACAACAACAAAACAACTTTTAGTAAACATATTAAAGTTGGATTTGTCACCAAAGTCGTCAACAGCAAGTGAAAAATGGAGAGATCAATCACTTACACAGTGACTCATGGTCAACCCCTATAACAACTACACTGTGCTCACTGGCTACGGCTCCTGTCAGACTGTGACTAAGACCTCATTGTGGGGCTGGAACTGGGTTCCAAGTCACTTCATCCACTCCTCTGTTTCTCAGTCAGACTGCCCTTTTAAATCTGTCCATGATTCTAAGGTCTATTTTTGGTTTTCCTTTCTCTATTCCCCAAGAACTATGATTGATATTTGACACTTTTGTTAATCACAATATTTATATTTCACAAGATCAGAAAAATTCTTTGAAGGGGCCTTGGAGGTCATCCAAGGCAAGGGAAAAGCAAAACACAAAGCAATGGATCAATTTTTAAACACAGTGGAATGAAAACCTACGTGAGACCTTCTCAACTCTACTAAAACTCTTTTTTATGGCTGCCTTCATACATATATTCTTTTAAAGTAATCATGAATAAGTGGTCAGTGAGAGTGTAAATAAAAATATGCTATCACAGAGCACTAGGTAACCGAGTTAAAACTAAAATAAACAAACTCAGTGGGCTATCACATATGCAAGCTAGTACGGTCCCATAAATCATCATGCCGGGGTATCAAGATTTCAAAGGCACACTCTGTAAGCTCTTTCTCCCTTGGCCTGTTGATTCAAGCTCCAGTTGCACTGTGTTACCTATATGGCAGCAGATAAAGTTGACCTTTTAAATTTAAAAATAGTTCCAAACCCATTCCTAGTAAAGACAGGCCACAGGACCTGTGACATATGTGTCCCACACTGTGCCCTGGATGGGGTGGTGGGGGATATTTCTCATAACCATCCTGAGGTAAATCCATGAGGTAAATTGTGTCAGTCCTGACTTATGGAGAAAAGAGAGGCTCAGAGGGCTTGAAGTGACTTAATTATTCAAGGTCACAACTCCAGTACGAGACAGATTTATATCCACAAGAGGAAATGCTAAACTCATCAAAATTTAGATTTAAAGCAGAGTTAAAATAAAAGGGTTCATGTATGTCATGTGTTTTTTGGTTCCATTTTTCACTTTTGGAATACACTTTAACCTACAGTGAACCTTAGGCTTATTTTGACATGATATTCTCTTCATCTGTTCCACCTTGTACTTGCTGTTGAATGGCCCATCAATTACATTTTCTCACTCCCAGTCACCAGGGTCCTTAGGGGATGGCCTAGCAGTTAAATTGGGTAATCCACCCTTGCTGCTAGGGGGCCATGACTTAAGAAGGCAACAGATGAAGAAGGTGGCACCCCTTCTTAGTGCTAAAAATGACAGAGACTCATGAAATACATTATATCTATAAATCTCCCCTCCCTACTCAGCTGTAGCCGCCCCTCATCCCCACAGCCAACTGTCCCCCCTCAAACATTTACACTCTCTGGCTGATCCATCTGGGATTTCTTTTATCCTTCAAGGTTGTCCTATCCCAAATGTTCATTCTAACCAGATTTCACCATATGAACCCTGCAGCGGGAAGAAGGCAGGAACACAGCTGGTCAATCTCCTTCTAGCCAAGGAGTGCTCAAATTCTAGGCCAGCTCAGTGGCACACTCATTCTCTTCCCAGCGTTCCCCTTCCTCACCTCACACTGTCTAATATGTCACATCAATAGATCTTTCCTTCAGTCTTCATTCCCTGTAAATCTATTTTCCCTTTCCATTTTGTTTCCACTGAGAAAAAAACTACCTCAAGGCAACTCTATAGTTGTTGTTGGATGCTGCGGGGTTGTCTTCTACTCCTAATGACCCCATGCGACAGAGAAGAACTGTCCCACAGGGTTTTCTAGGCTGTGATCTTTATAGGAGCAGATCACCTGGTCACTGTCCCACAAAGCTGCAAGGTGGGTTTGAATCAGCAACCTCTTGGTCTGCAGCCTAGCACTTAATTGTTGCACTACAGGGCTGTTTAACTCCATACTAATAGGTCATTTTTACCCTCCCTCTCTGGTGCTCTCCATGAATCAATAAGGTTTCACCCCATCCAATCCCAGCCCCCTACTCAAACCCCCTAAAACCAAAATCTCATTACGGTAGAATCAATTTCATCTCATAATGACCCTGTAGGACATAGGAGAACTTCCTCCTGGGGTTTCCAAGGGTATAATCTGTATGGAAGGAGAATACCACATCTTTCTTCCATGAAGCAGCTGGTGGGTTCAAACTGCTGACCTTTTGGTTAACAGCTGAGTATTTAACCACTATGTTACCAAGATTCCAAGCTCAAACTGTCTGTCAGCTCACAATGTCAGATCTGCTTTAGGTGCTTGGTCTCCCCATCCTATCAACCATATTAACACTTAGTTTCTAATTGTCCTGTCTGCTAGGTCCATTTCCAACCTAGCATGCTATCTGACTATCATACTCTTCCTAGGACTTAGGTCAGTCCCGCTGTCATCCTGGGATGGCATGAAGAACAAGGGAGGAAAAATGACTTGTGCTCCAGGATTCCACTTAAAGAATTTTATTTTGCTGAAATTGCTCTTGCTATTTTGGAATCCACTGCTCACTAAATAAATTTTAAAATAATGATTTGCACGTATTTTGAAGATGCAGCCTGAGAATTGTTGTTGTTGTTATGTGCCTTTGAGTCAGGCCCAACTCATAGCAACCCCTTCTTGGGTTTCCGTGGCAGTATCACTACAGAAGTAGACTGCCCAATCTTCCTTCCAAGGAGTGGCTGGTGGATTTGAACCTCCAGCCTGCTGGTTAGCAGTCAAGTGCCTTAGGTTTTTCTATCTGCCCATTTCCTCCTTTTCCCATACCACAAGCTACATTCAGAAAAATTACGTTTATATCGAACAAGAAGCATATGGATCTGGGATTTTTTTTTTTTTAATTTAACTGAGCCTCAATTTTTCTTTTTCTTTTTCTTCTCAGAAAAGCTCTGCTGTTCTTTTCTCTTTATTTTATTTTTTTATAAGTCTTTTTTTTATTGTGATTTGGATGAAGATTTACAGAGCAAATTCACTTTCCATACAGCAGTTCACATATATTTTGTCTCATGTCATTGACCAGAGTTTATCACAATGCAACAGCTCTCCTCCCACTTCCTCCCCATAGTTACCTCTTCCCAGTGTCCATCCCTCCATACACTCCTGCGCCCTGAGCTGTCTCCCTGTGCATAAGCAGCCCTTCTTTCTCCCATGATTGTTCTCTCCAAAGAGTGTATCTACTTGAAGTAAACTCATATGCCTGTCTTTTGTTTGGCTGGAAACCACAGGTGTGGGTTCAATTCTAGACCTGAAGGGCAGCTAGGGGTCATAGTTTCAGTGGTTCCACCAGGCTCTATCGGACCAGCAAACCTGGTCCCCACCTTTTTTTTTGTTTTTCTCCAAATGATTTTAAGTTTTGTTCCACATTGTTCTCCCTCTCTATCCAGGATCTCCTACATCCCTTCCAAGTGAATGACAGTGGTAGCCGGGCACCATCTATTTCTTCTGGTCTCAGTCATATAGGCTGCAGATCAGATGGTGTACCAGTCATAGGACTAATTGTTTCCGTGAATTCTGTTTTTCTTCATTCTTCTTTGCTCTGGACAAGGAGAGACCCATCGTTGCATCTAGATGGCAGCTTGCTAGCTTTTAAGATCCCAGTTGCTACTTGCCAAAGTAGGAGGTGGAACAATGTTTTGTATAGTATGTTATGCCAATTGAGCTCGATGTCCCCTGCGACTATGGTCCCAAGCCCTCAGGTTCAACTACTTGGCCCCGCTGGGTAGCTGGCTGTGACCAAGCAGTGACCACAACCTTGCCCCTTGTCAGCTCTACTATATACCTGGGAATTCAGGTCATTCACATAAACTTATGGGACCATTGCCTGCCAACCCTAGATTGAGCCTCAATTTTTCATGTTTAAAAATGGTGCAAATTGTTTTGGCATATAATGTGCTGTTTCTGGGACTAAATTTGAGATTTGGGGTAAAAGAAAACAACCAGGGTCTTGCCTTACACCTAAAGCTAAGGTACATACTGGTGCTCCCTGACCAGTTATAGCCAAAAGTTGTTTGTATGTAACCAATACCAAAACCAAACTCACTGCCATCGAGTGGATTACAACCCATAGTGACCCCTGCTGGGTTTCCAAGGCTGTAAATCTTTACAGAAGTATATTGCCCCATCTTCCTTCTACAGACCAGCTGGCAGGTTTAAACTGCCAAACTTCTGGTTAGCAATCAAATGCCTTAGGCACTGTGCCACCAGAGTTCCTTATGTATCTAATAGATAATATTAAAATGTTTGAAAATGAACTTAAAGGGAAACAAGTCATTTTTTCCTTTGAATGCTACAATTTGAAAGCATAAACATCTCTTCTGTAGGGACTGATTATTTTATCTGTAAGGATACAGGTACTTTGTCTTTTTGATTCCTTCTACCATATACCCTTCAGTCAGCTATTTTATTGTTCATTAACACTCTACAGAAAAATTAAGATTCAGGCCCGATCAGTATCTTCCAGAAGAAAGTGAACTAATCCTTACCTTGTGTATAATTTTAAATAATGGGAATATTTCTAGTAAATGACTCCTTATGATTTATGGAAACCCAATTATCACTTATCCTTTGTAGATCTAAGAGACAATACTGAGAATAGGAGATTAAAACAATCAAATAACAGAAAATCAAAATGTGTACCCAAGATAGTGCTAATTAGTTTCATTCTTATCACAGTATAGTGTTAAAGCTGAAATATGCAAAATAAGACACAAGGGAAAGCGGGCTCTTCCAAAAACGAGGAGAAGATTAGTCAACTAATATCCATTAAACATTTACTCTATGAAAAGCACTGAGAAAAGGTCTTAAAAAAAATGCTTTGAGATGTTGGTTCTAAATCCATCTTAATTTTTGAATCATCTTTTAGCAAAATTATAGTTTTTTTAATCCTTTCTTGTGTTTGTCCTCTGTTGTAAAATTAGTATTGCCTTTCAATTAAAGAAATGACACCTATACATTTAAAGGACCCATGAAAGCTTCTATCTTTCTATTAAAAATCATTAAAGCTTTTTCAAAATTTGCAATTTACTCTCTTTCTGACATTTTGCTACCAAGTCCATCATCCTTCAAAGTTACAGTTCATTATTTCTCTGAAGATAATTAGCAAATGTAAAATAGAGCCTTTCTTGGACAAAGTTTCCTAAAACTTTGACTTGATGTAAACAAAAGAAAGCTTTTATTTATAATCCAGTATGAGTCATAATTCCTTACAATGAAATGCAATGACTTGGTTTTATAGCATTTTTCTCCCCCTAATTTCCCACTGTAGTGAAATGCCTGTTCTTTCTCTGTAATGGCTTTAAATTAGAGGGATAAAGTAGAATTAAAAAAATAAAGAAGGGAAAACACTTTGACGTATCTTCTTTGAAAAACATTATTTAAGAATATTTTTACTCTTATTTATGTCTTAAACAAAACCAAAACCAAACCAGAACACTATTACGCACATGGAAAGCAGCCTTAAAATCAGCCAGATAATTTCTGGAATGGAGAAAGCAGAAAATAGCTCGCACTTACTCCAACATGGCAGGCTCATCTTTGCCTGGTTGCTATGGACACCTCCCTGTTAGGCCTGTACTTTCTACTCCCCAGATTGGGTTATGACAGGCCAAGGTGTTTTCCGTCATGGTGCCTGTGTCTGCATGGCACACTGCTTGCCAGTAATAAAAGCCACAGTCTGCTGTTAAAGCAATTACGGTGCAGCCGACCAGAGGTGCTGATGGGAGCCCAAGCTCACCAGGGGTAAAACTGCACAGAGTACTCCTAACAAGCTAAAGCCATCAAACACATTCTTAGGCCAGCAGGGAAAGGATCTGGTATGCCATTTTTAGTCAGAGTAAACTAATAAGATGAATGTTATTAGTAAAATAGGAAGAGGGCAGAGAGTAGTTTTAAGGCCATGGATGTGGCTCGTATGGTTTCTGCCTATGGACTATAAACTTCTGATTTAAATGAGGTGATACTAATCTGAGTGTGTACTATGCTAATTGTTGAAGACAAAAGTATCTCTTGGCAGAATTGAGATTCTAAGGGGGGAAATGGTCAGGATTTGTGTGAATGAAAGAAAAAACATCTTTCCTGCAAGCCGTGAACTATAATACTCAGACTCTACCAATCCATAGTGAGAAATGGCATGTACATGAATCAACGTCACCCATACCATACTAATTTAGGTGATCAACTAGAAGGCTATCTATTGATGTTCATAGGCCTGGGATAGAAGTGATGTAGAAGGTGCCTCTACAGTACTCCTCCCAGCTAAGTGGAACACTCACTATGCTTACATGTAACTGTATAATAGTTATTGAGTCCATCTGCTTGTCAGAAACATGGCTTGCATTCCATTCCATTAACCCCAAAAAAACAACCCCCTCACTACCATCAAGTCATTCCAACTCACAGCAACCCCCACTGGGTTTCTGAGGCTATAAATCTTTATGGAGGTAGATTGCCCCATCTTCCTTCTGCGGAGTGATTGGTGGTTTTGGACCACTGACCTTCTGATTAGCAGTCAAGTACCTTGTCCACTCACCATGAGAGATTCTTTGCATTCCATTAACACACTCAAACAGAGAAAAAAAAAGAGAAGTGTACCTCCTTCTCATTGTTAATGAATGAGTTGAGATGAGATACTTATCTGACCAAAAGTGAGGTAGAGACACCCTGGAAAGTGCTCTACATAAGACATTAAAAGCGCTAGGTTTCAACTAACTACCCATCTGGCTCTGGACAAATTTGGGGCCTCATTTTCCAACTTATCCACTAGCTGAGTTAGACAGATGACCATTTCTGCCTCTTTTAGTTCTAACACGTAAGGTTTGGGTCTGAGATGGTTATTGGATAATAGTAACAGTAATGCTTTGAAATACTGATCATGCTAAAAACTACAAAACCAACAAAAGAACTAAGTGGTAGACAAGAAGAGACTATATTTTCATTTTATTAATTTATATTCATTCCACTCAAATGACATTAGACAGAAAATTAGAGAAGATAAATTTCTACAATTATTTGTTCAGTAATTACCTTGGAAAGGGTCTGACAAACAGTAAAACCAACACTAATGCCCATAAGGGAAGAACTTTCATCCTGAGGGCTTGAAAAGGTAAAATGAACCTTTGCTTCCATGATGGATCAGTAATGATTCCTTGAGCACAGAGAGATAGAAACATTTAAAATTGTTCTTTAAGGAACACCACAATCCCATTTACACAACTCAATATTTACTGAGCACTGACTCATCATTGTGCTCAATGTTAGTGGGGTTGGAAAAATTAATATGACTAAGGAGCTACTGTTAGTCTGAAAAGAAGAATAAAGACACAAAATAATTGTACTAGGAATTAAGTACTGTACTGAGAGTTAAGAGAATTATAAATAAAGTCCTGTGAAGTGTCAAAGAAGAATGACTTTATGCCCAATTAGAGAAGAAGATGTATGGGGAAGACAGCTTAGACAAAGCTTCAATAAGGAGATAGCTCTCTAGGTAGGCCTTAAAAGATGATTAAGATTTTTTTTTTCTTTTAATAAACTTTTTATTTTAGAACACATTTAGACTGACAGAAAAATTGTGCACATGGAACACAGAGTTCTCAGATAACCTACACCAAATTTCCCCTATTAGTGTATTAGCATCTTACAAATGGTACATTTGTCACAAAGAGCCAACACTGATATATAATTATCAACTAAAGCCCCTACTTTTAATAAGGAGCTCTGGTGGTGTAGTGCCTAAGGCATGTGACTGCTAACCGGGAGGGTGGTGGTTCAAACCCACCAGCCATTCCATGGAATGAAAACTGGGCAACCTACTTCTGAAAAGGTTTACCACCTTGGAAACCCAAAGGGGGGTTGCTATGCGTCAGAATCAACTTGATGGCAGTGAGTGTGGTTTGGTTTATCCTTTTCATATTTCCTTAGGGTTCATCTAATTGTCCTTTATACATTTAGCAGTTATGTCTCCTTAGGCTCCTCTTGGCTACAATAGTTTCTCACACTTTCCTTCTTCTTGACGACCTTGACAGTTTGAGGAATATTTATTGGTCAGGTATGTCATAAAATGTCACTCAATTGGGATTTGTCTGATGTATTCCTCATGATTAGACTGGGGTTAGGAGCTCTGATAGCATAGTGCCTAAGGTACTTGACTGCTAACCAGAAGGCTGGTGGTTCAAACCCACCAGCCACTCTTAGGAAGGAAGGTTAGGCAATCTACTTCCAGAGTGATACCACCTCAGAAACCCAAGGAGGGGTCACTAACGAGTCAGGTTCGACTCGATGGCAGTGAGTGCATAAACTGGGTTATGTGTTTTAGGAGGAAGAACACTGATGTAAAGTGTCATTATCATTACATATCAAGGGTACATCCTATCAACATGACCTATCACAATTGATGTTAAAAGCTTTGATCACCTGGCTGAGGCAGTGTTTGCATTTTTCTACTATAACCTTTCCATACTTTACTATATGGAAGGAAAGCAATACATAGGAAATGTCTAAGGTGTAGGAGGGTATCTTGAGGGTAGAACATCTATGTAAATTATTTGGGATTCCTCTGTGCAGCAGATTTGTCTGTTCTCCCCCACTTATTTATCTATTCAATCATTTATTTATATCAGTATTTACCAGTTTTTATGAGATGCCATCAAGTCAATTCCAATTCATGGTGATTCCATGTGTTCAGAGCAGAACATGGCTCCATAGGGTTTTGAAAGCTGTCACCTTTTAGAAGTAGATTGCTAGACCTTTCTTCTGCACTGCTTTGGATGGGTTTGAACCTCCAACCTTTCTGTTAGTAACTGAGGGCTTAACCTTTTGCACTACCCAGGAACTCCTTCTATATTAGAATGGATTTATGGATATTTGTTTCATATTTTGGGTTATAATGCAATACCTCATTTTCTTGCTCAAGTTCCTCCAGCTTTGGCCATTGGGACCTCTTCTAGGTCCTTCGCCTTTTGATTGAGGTCTGTCAACATGGGGTTTTGTTTGTTTTAGCACTGTCCAATGCTCCAGGTTAATCTTGTCTACTTCCTGCTCCGGCCTAGAATCAGCTATTTCTCCAAGAACTCCTGGTTCCTTTCACTGGATGGTGCTATTAGGCCCAAGATTTGGGTGTGAGGTATTCTTGTTGCTATTGGGATGTCACTGCTTCTAGGTCCTATCTGCTGATAGTGCAAGGAAGTATTTGTGTATACACCTGATGGTTAAGATTTTGAGAGGTAGAATGGGAGTGGTTATGTTGTTAATGTATTTTTCTTAACAATAAATATTAACAAGAGATTCTGTGCCTGGATTACTTCCAATCTCATTAGAAGAATAACAGGTATATATTCGTTTATTGATGGGGCTCTACCAAAGGGGTGAAGGAGCAACTAAAAGGGCTTTCAAGTGTTAAGGAACAAAGATGTCACTCTGAAGACTAGGTTGTGCCTAACCCCAAGGTATGGTATTTTCAATGCCTCATATGCATGTGAAAGCTGGACAATAAATAAGGAAGACTGAAGAAGAGTTGATACCTTTGCATTGTAGTGCTGGCCAAGAACACTGAAAATACCATAGATTTCCAGAAGAACAAACAAATCTGTCCTGGAAGAAGTATAGCCAGAATGTTCCTTAGAAGTGAGATTGGCCAGATGTCATCTCACCAACTTTGGTCATGTTGTCAGAAGCGACCAGTCCCTGAAGAAGGATATCATGCTTGGTAAAGTACACAGTCGGTGAAAAAGGGGAAGCTCCTCAATGAGATGGTTTGACATAGTGGCTGCATTGATGGGCTCAAGCACAGCAAGGATTGTGAGGATGGAGAACAGGGCAGTGTTCCGTTCTGTTGTACACAGAGTTGCCATGAGTCACAGCTGACGCGATGGCCCCTAACAACAACAACAGCAGCAACATTCATTTAGGAAGAAAATGCTAGACTATTCTTCTCCACTGTTTTATGCACTTTGGCTAGAAACAGTTCAGGATACTATGGCAAAACCTCAGGCTGGTTGGATAAACTATACTAGAAAATTACACAAAGACACAAAAAGTAGACACCTTGAAAGACAGAAATGGGGGCTGAGAGCAAAACAAAACCCTGACTTTTGCAAAAGCCACAGTGATGAAGAAAGAAAAATAAAACAAACCAAACTCCCTGCTGTCAGGTGGGATCTGACTCACAGCGACCCCTTGTTGGGTTTCTGAGGTAGTATCTCTACAGAAGTAGATTGCCCAGTCTTCCTTCTGAGGAGTGGCTGGTGAGATTGAACCATCAGCCTTCTGGTTGGCAGTCAAATACCTTAGGCTCTACGCCACCAGATGAAGAAAAGGTCCAGTGAAATATGATAGTCGTCTCTGTTTAGTGTCAGCATCATTAGCCACCACCCTTCCTAGAAACTCACTGGAAGCACAGGGGACAGGGTAGCAAGCAAACACCTCCACTATTTTCCACTCTCCAAACGCCCTCAGAGGTAAGAAAGAAAGACTAATGATAGTGCTTTCTAGATGGTAATAAAGGACTTATCATTATGAGCATGATTGTGTACCCAACTGTCATCTTTTAACTAATTACAACAACATTTAACAGATGAGGAAACTGAGGCACAGAGAGCAGAGCAATTTGTCCAATTAACAACTAGTACATGGCAGAGCCACACCCGTGTGTCTGGCTCCAGGCAGGTGCTCTAAATCCAGACTATTCTGTCTGAGACATAAATGTCTAATGAAGGGGAAAAATAAATGTGGTACTTTTCTTTTTACTGGGGAGAATGCATTGGTGGTAGAAAAGGAAAGTGGTCAGTTGTTTAAAACAAACACACCTTCCTAACCAAAAATTACTCTCCAAATTGTTACTACTGCTGATACAGATTAGCAAGTCCAACAGTATGCCCACTACCCACAGGTGGAAAGTAAAATGCTTTACAGTAGTACATGGATGAACATTTTCTCATTTTGTTATATATTAATTTTAATGTACATTAGAAAAAAAATATAACTAGGACATCAAACCCCTGATTTGATACTTAACATAAGGTGCACAGGTGGGTATTTAAATATAAAAAATAAATTGCTTTATATAAAAAGTTCAAAATATAACAGCAGATGATATACACAGAAATGACAACATATTCATTTATTTATTACGATATTGAAAGGTAATTTTTTTCTTCTAAGAAGCAGTATGCTCTTACATTGTAAGGAATATATGACACAGGATTTTTTCTTAATCTCCCTTTTTGTATATAGTCTAGATAGGTGAGATCGTATAATTTATTGAGTACTTGGTATGTACTATGGACCAAACTGAGCTTTACATACTCCATGTCTAATACTCTCAACAACCTTTGAATGCGGGTTTTGTTATCCACATTTATAAATGAAGAAACTGAGCTTCAGAAAGGTGAGGCATGTTGCCCAAAATATGAGGTCAGAAGCAGCAGGGCTGGAATTTGAAACCAACTCGCCTGACGAAAACCATCTATGTTCTTTCCACTCTGTAAAGTTGCCATAAGCATCATCCGTGCACACTGCAGGCCAGGGAGTATCACTCATCCTCATCAAAAAGTACAGTAAAACAATAACAAAGACCCCAGAACATTAAACAATAACAATAAAGAAAAATACTCAATTAAAGAGAAAGTGTTCTCTAAGGAATAGAGGCAACAACGGGCCTCTATAGCAAGGATTGTGAGGCTGGCACAGGACCAGGCAGTGTTTCATTCTATTGCACATACGGTGTCTATGAGTTGGAGCTGACTTGATGGCACCTAACAACAACAACAAGGAATAGAGGAGCTCTGATGGCTCAGTGGTTAATGTAATGGGCTGCTAGTTAAAAGGTTGGTGGTTCAAAACCACCAGCCACTCCAGGGAAGAAAGATTAGCCAATCTGCTTCTGTAAAGATTTACAGCCTTAGAAATGTCATGGTGGGAGTTCTATTCTGTCCTATAGAGTCAATGGCAGTGGATTTGGTTTGGGTTTATTCTCTAAGAGTAAAAGATAGTAATTTGTTATCATGGTAGTTGATAATCCAATTGAATTGAATTTCCATATGAATACAGCAAAATTGTATTTTTACCTAAAATTGTAGCTTTACCTAAGGGCTGGCAGTTCAAATTACCCAGAGGTGCCTTTGCAGAAAGTCCTGGCAATCTACTTTTGAAAAATCAGCCATTGAAAACCCTATGAAGTACAGTTCTACTATGACACACACAGGGCACCACGAGTTGGAACTGACTCAGTGGCAACTGGTTTATCCATCTCTCTGTTTCCTAGAAAGATCTAAGATGAATAGTGCCAACTAAACTGTCATAACTATTAGCCAGGTACTAACTGCACTCCTGGCCTACCAGAGCAATGGCTGATGTTTTCACAAAACCAACACCAGCAATTTGCTCTTGGTCTCTTGCTAGAGAGAGAAAATCAGACTACATATTTTATGGATCAAGTGAAAATCATGACATTAACAGCATTTCATATTCAAAATATATCTATATTTTAGGTAACAGTTACAATTGATATAATTATCATAGAAATTTTCTTAAACTGAACAAAGGTATCATCTATCATCCTTGTTATTTGGTAAGAAAAAAAAACAGTTTGTTTAATCTATCTGTAACATTAGGAAAAGCACTATTTTATCTTGGCTAAGCCTTATGATATGATTTTTTTTAAGGGAGTTAGTTCATATTATAGATGGAAACTACCACAATCTCATCAATTAGATCGAAATGTAATAAGTGAAAGCAGTTTCTCTAGTAATGATTAATTTACTGAATCAAAATTTCAAAAGTTTTAAATATTTAAATGGTAGATCTTTTTAAAGTTTACTGGCACTGAATACAGATACAGGCACTTAGTTGATGACAACAGAGATGAATTAAAATCTGTTTCAATCTTTAATCTTACTAAGTTATCAGGAAGGACCAGTCCCTGGAGAAGGACATCATGTTTGGTAAAATAGATGGTCAAGAAAAACCAGGAGGACCCTCAACAAGATGGGCTGACACAGTGGCTGCAACAATGGGCTTAAACACAGCAAGGACTGTGAGGATGGCCCAGGACCGGGCAATGCCCCATTCTGTCGTACAAGAGGTCACTATGAGTTGCAAGGGACTTGATGGCACCTAACAACAACAATTTAAAATCAAGAGCTTTAATATACAAGGAAGCATAAAAATTCTCATATTAAAAATGTTTCCCTCTTTTTTTTATTATAACTTACAATAAAAACAAAGAATGTAATCAGTTTCTAATGTTGTTGTTATTATGTGCTGTCGAGTCGGCCCTGACTCATAGGGACCCCTCCTTGGGTTTCCGAGGCGGTATCACTACAGAAGTAGATTGCCCAACCTTCCTTCTGAGGAGTGGCTGGTGGGTTTGAACTGCCAGCATTCTGGTTAGCAGTCAAATGCCTTAGGCACTGCACCACCAGAGCTTTTCAACCTTTCACATTTACTTTAAGGTACTATATGTAAGCTACATAAATCTTTGCCAAATGTTGCTATTTTCTCTCCATAAAACTAAAATACCTTTTCCAAGTTACTTTAGCTCTCGTCTTAATAAAAGTTTAACTTTACTTGTACTGAGTGGTATCTTGTATACTGGTATTGCCAAAATACCTTAAGATTCAACCACTTCTGTGAAAATTCAATACTCATCTCAGCACCTTCCTGCTCAGAAAAGAACATCCACAAAAACCAAACTCACTGCTATTGAGATGGATTCAACTTGTAGTGAACCCTCCTTGGGTTTCTGAGGTGGTATCACTACGGAAGTAGATTGCCCGATCTTCCTTCTGAGAAGTGGCTGGTGGGTTTGAACCACCAGCCTTCTGATTAGCAGTCAAATGCCTTAGGGACTAAGCTGCCAGAGCTCCCAAAAAGAACATCAGCAGTATAGAAAGCTCTAACAGATGTTGTGCACTAACTTTTACAAGGCAGCAGGGGGAGCAGCCAGAGAAAGGCTAAGACAAAGCACCCCAGAAAAGCAATTTACAGGCAACAGAAACATGCTAGAGAGGTTTGTTAAAAACCAAACGGACAAAATAAATTCCATAAAGAAATCATGAACACATCCTGCAAGCAGCCTTAAGTACATTTGGAATCAACGAAGGAAAAACCTGAAGTCTGTGGAAGGATGCATCAGGACAGATGTCTGTTTGCCCCACAATTAGAGAACAGAAACAAAGCACATTTTTACAGGCACATGTTTTGGGTGGACATAAAATGATTTTGTTGACGCCTTCAAATATCAGTGCACTTGAAGATCTGGCAAAACGTGCATTCTTAGGTCACAAATAAATAGAGTTGAAGGGTTACATAGTATGATCCTTGAAAGCCCTCTGAGGAGTCTTTTGTCCATCCCTACCCTCAATTTATTTCAATGAGAGAAGTATAACCCCAAACACTATTCAACTGTTCTGTAGTAAGAACAGACTAAAATGTTTCCAAAATCTGCACAAAAGGATGGAAATGTGCCCATCAACCCCCTACTATGTTTCTCATGTTCTAGAAATTAGCAAAGGAGCTTTGGTAGCATAGTGCCTAAGGCACTTGACTGCTAACCAGAAGGCTGGTGGTTCAAACCCACCAGCCACTGCTCGGAAGGAAAATGGGACAATCTACTTCCATAGTGATACTGCCTCGGAAACCCAAGGAGGGGTAACTATGAGTCAGGGCCAACTCGACGGCACATAACAACAACAACAACAACAACAACAGAAATTAGTGAGGGCCATGTTTTCAGTTTTAGAGTAAAACAGAGACCATATTCTGCTCTTCTGTCTGGTATTGTATAACTGGAATTTAAGAAGAGACTAAACTTCTAATAGAACTTCAAAATGTTTATGTCTTCACTCACACATAAAAAGTACACACACACAAACAGGCATATATATGTCAAAAGAAGCTCTCATGAAAAATAAGGCAGTCTGCATCCATAAAGACTAGAACCTTAGAAATGCTTTGGGGCAATTCTACTCTGTGTTGTTGTTGTTATTTGCCATTGAGTCGGCCCCGACTCATAGCGTCCCCTACTTGGTTTCCGAGGCAGTATCACTACGGAAGTAGGATTGCCCAACCTTCCTTCTACTCTACCCTGTAGGATCTCTATGAGTTGGAATCAATGGGTTTACATTAGCCAAGTAGAGTAGATAACAAATGAAGTTTGATCTAAAATCCAAATAAGAACAACAGTAACAAGGACAATGCCTACTATTTTCAGACACTACATTAACTGTCTGCTTTTTATATATTCTTTCTAACCTTTAATATTGACTTTTAAAATAGGTATTGTTATGCTCATGCCATGCTAAGGAAACTGAAGTTTTAAAAGTTTAAGTAATTTCTCTAAAGTAAGTGAGCTAGCAAAGGCAAAGCCATGATTCAACGTCCAGGTCCACTGCCTCCAAAGCCTTGAGACCCCAACAAAATCACTGTCAACTGGACCAATGAGGTTCCAAAGGAAATGTGTACAAATCTCAGGCAGATTAATGTGCTTATGAGGGTAAAGTCTGGACTGAACCACTCAAATTAAATGCCATCTGGATTCTCTTACTTACTCCACTGAGTATAAGCATCCTACATGTGCTAGTCAATGCTGGCCTTAGACAAGCATTCAATAATTTTCTTGCCTCAATACCACCAAGAAGTAGTATCTACCATAATACCAATATGGAAACTATAGCTGCTGTTTCTAAAGGATAATTAAAAGAAATAAACAAAGGGCTGCTATTGGTTTATATTCCTTTTATTAAGATTTTTAAAATTTGTTAACCCAATTTGTTGAATGGAATCAATTTCTCTCTTCCTACCACCAAAATTCATTTCCATAATAAATATTCTCTAGTATTTCTCAGATATCCTGATTTCCTACTAGTGTTTTTATTGTACTATTTTAATTGTACTACTTTACAGTGAGTTAGAGCAAACAGAAAAGTATAATGACTGAGAAAGGAAAAAAAAGAGGAATAATCTGAAAACCCCAGTTGGTTTGGACAATTACATGTAAAAAAGTACGGACAGTAAAACAAATACACAAAAAACAAATAACCAAAAAGCAATGCTTCAAATATTCATTCATACTCCAACAGATTAAAACTCATTGCCTTCAGTCAATTCTGGTTTTCTTATTCATACTCCAGAGACCAAAAAACCTGCGGCCATGTGATGACAACCACTACACGTTTCCAGTTCAGACTTAAGGTGCGGCATCATGCTGACCTTCAGATCAGCTGCTCCCACTCCATTTCCAGCTCATGGGAATGTGGCTCATTTGTGCTGTTGTTAGTGAGCAAGGCCGTAACTTTACAATCTTTACCAAGAGCTTTTTTCTTTCTATGCTAATCCTTTCTCATGTGTTAAAAAGTCCTCTGACTTCAGCACTTATTTAGAAATGATTGGGTTTTTTAAAAAAATGACTTAGCCATTGCAAGTTTAAGCAAAAGCTTCAGCTGAGTTGAGTTTAATTTTTTTTTTTTTTTAAAAAAAGGTGTCAAATCAGTACTCTTTCAATCACAAGACATAACAACTGCTATAACAGATATACTTTGGAAAAATGTTTCCTCACATTTCGTTTTGCCTTCAACCAAATAAACCCACCTCCTATACTAAACCTGTAAATTAACTCAAAGTCTGATTTGGAGGCCTTTGTAATGAAGACTGGAAAAAAAAAAAAATCCTGCCATTTTTGGTGCTTTTTAAAGAAAGGGATCATTTTGAGCAATATTGTTACCCAAAGTTTTCTTTTAAGTCATTTACAATACATTATTCGATTTCATATTAATTTTTAAATTCATGCACAGGTCTCATCATGAAGAGTATGGATTTTTTACAGAGAGCAAGCACAGCTGTTCATGGTCACTTTGCTTAGAAAGTACTGTCAAATCATCTTGAATACCTAAGCCAAGGCTTGCACATCTCTTTAGGTGTCTTCCGGTTTTGGTCTTGCTTTTTGCTACACAGAATTAACCAGATGACAGAATTGAGAGCACTGGGCCACTGCAGAATGGTCTCATTCAGGACTAAGGCAATGGAAGTCTGCTGCTCCTATGAATCAAATCACTGAAAAACATTTCATTGTTTCATAAAACCCATCAGTGCAAAGAGTTTGTTAGCTAAATGAGAACAATGGGAGGGAAGGGTGTGTGTTTTATGTGTAAGAAAGTCCTGGTAAGATAGCAACACCAGGTCAGTTTGATGATGCGCTATGCCAAATTTAGAAATGAGACCCAAATGATAAAAAAAAAAAAAAAAAAAAAAAAAAAAACTGATTTGATGATCATAAATTGCATGCAGAGAGCTTAGAGTAAAGTGACTGCCTGCAGGCAATGACTAGAGAGCCCCTTTTATTTTGTTTTTATTTGCAACATTTCATCATGTTTATAGATAATGCTATCTATAAAAGGAAT